>NC_034203.2:48824222-49084222 GCF_002021735.2 Oncorhynchus kisutch | reverse complement strand
TCTAATACCATTACTACTAGTCTCGGGGTACTATTACTACATCTAATACCATTACTACCAGTCTCTTGGTACCATTACTACATCTAATACCATTACTACATCTAATACCATTACTATATCTAATACTTTACTACATCTAATACTTTTACTACATCTAATACTATTACTACATCTAATACCATTACTTCTAGTCTCTTGGTACTATTACTACATCTAATACTATTACAACTAGTCTCTGGGTACTATTACCACATCTAATACCATTACTACATCTAATACTATTACTACATCTAATACCATTACTACTAGTCTCTGGGTACTATTACTACATCTAATACCATTACTACTAGTCTCTGGGTACTATTACTACATCTAATACCATTACTACTAGTCTCTTGGTACTATTACTACATCAATACCATTACTACTAGTCTCTGGATACTATTACTACATCTAATACTATTACTACATCTAATACCATTACTACCAGTCTCTGGATACTATTACTACATCTAATGCCATTACTACTAGTCTCTTGGTACTATTACTACATCTAATGCTATTACTACATCTAATACCATTACTACCAGTCTCTGGGTACTATTACTACATCTAATACCATTACTACTAGTCTCTGGGTACTATTACTACATATAATACCATTACTACTAGTCTCTGGGTACTATTACTACATCAATACCATTACTACTAGTCTCTGGATACTATTACTACATCTAATACTATTACTACATCTAATACCATTACTACCAGTCTCTGGGTACTATTACTACATCTAATACCATTACTACTAGTCTCTGGGTACTATTACTACATCTAATACTATTACTACATCTAATACCATTACTACCAGTCTCTGGGTACTATTACTACATCTAATACCATTACTACTAGTCTTTGGGTACTATTACTACATCTAATACCATTACTACTAGTCTCTGGGTACTATTACTACATCTAATACTATTACTACATCTAATACCATTACTACTAGTCTCTGGGTAC
This sequence comes from Oncorhynchus kisutch, assembly GCF_002021735.2. Lineage (NCBI taxonomy): Eukaryota > Metazoa > Chordata > Actinopteri > Salmoniformes > Salmonidae > Oncorhynchus > Oncorhynchus kisutch. The sequence continues at coordinate 49,083,199 of NC_034203.2, read as the reverse complement.
TATTACTACATCTAATACTATTACTACATCTAATACCATTACTACCAGTCTCTAGGTACTATTACTACATCTAATGCTATTACTACATCTAATACCATTACTACTAGTCTCTGGGTACTATTACTACATCTAATACCATTACTACTAGTCTCTGGGTACTATTACTACATCTAATACCATTACTACTAGTCTCTTGGTACTATTACTACATCTAATGCCATTACTACTAGTCTCTTGGTACTATTACTACATCTAATGCTATTACTACATCTAATACCATTACTACCAGTCTCTGGGTACTATTACTACATCTAATACCATTACTACTAGTCTCTGGGTACTATTACTACATATAATACCATTACTACTAGTCTCTGGGTACTATTACTACATCAATACCATTACTACTAGTCTCTGGATACTATTACTACATCTAATACTATTACTACATCTAATACCATTACTACCAGTCTCTGGGTACTATTACTACATCTAATACCATTACTACTAGTCTCTGGGTACTATTACTACATCTAATACTATTACTACATCTAATACCATTACTACCAGTCTCTGGGTACTATTACTACATCTAATACCATTACTACTAGTCTTTGGGTACTATTACTACATCTAATACCATTACTACTAGTCTCTGGGTACTATTACTACATCTAATACTATTACTACATCTAATACCATTACTACCAGTCTCTAGGTACTATTACTACATCTAATGCTATTACTACATCTAATACCATTACTACCAGTCTCTGGGTACTATTACTACATCTAATACTGTTACTACATCTAATACCATTACTACCAGTCTCTGGGTACTATTACTACATCTAATACCATTACTACTAGTCTCGGGGTACTATTACTACATCTAATACCACTACTACTAGTCTCTGGGTACTATTACTACATCTAATACCATTACTACCAGTCTCTGGGTACTATTACTACATCTAATACTATTACTACATCTAATACCATTAGTACTAGTCTCTTGGTACTATTACTACATCTAATACCATTACTACATCTAATACTATTACTACATCTAATACCATTACTACTAATCTCTGGGTACTATTACTACATCTAATACCATTACTACCAGTCTCTGGATACTATTACTACATCTAATACCATTACTACTAGTCTCTTGGTACTATTACTACATCTAATACCATTACGACGTCTCATACCATTACTACTAGTCTCTGGGTACTATTACTACATCTAATACTATTACTACATCTAATACCATTACTACTAGTCTCTTGGTACTATTACTACATCTAATACCATTACTACATCTAATACCATTACTACTAGTCTCTGGGTACTATTACTACATGTAATACCATTACTACATCTAATACCATTACTATATCTAATACTTTTACTACATCTAATACCTTTACTACATCTAATACTATTACTACATCTAATACCATTACTTCTAGTCTCTTGGTACTATTACTACATCTAATACTATTACAACTAGTCTCTGGGTACTATTACCACATCTAATACCATTACTACATCTAATACTATTACTACATCTAATACCATTACTACTAGTCTCTGGGTACTATTACTACATCTAATACCATTACTACTAGTCTCTGGGTACTATTACTACATCTAATACCATTACTACTAGTCTCTGGGTACTATTACTACATCTAATACCATTACTACTAGTCTCTTGGTACTATTACTATATCTAATACCATTACTACATCTAATACTATTACTACATCGAATACCATTACTACATCTAATACCATTACTACCAGTCTCTGGATACTATTACTACATCTAATACCATTACTACATCTAATACTGTTACTACATCTAATACTATTACTACATCTAATACCATTACTACTAGTCTCTGGGTACTATTACTACATCTAATACCATTAGTACTAGTCTCTTGGTACTATTACTACATCTAATACCATTACTACATCTAATACTATTACTACATCTAATACCATTACTACTAATCTCTGGGTACTATTACTACATCTAATACCATTACTACCAGTCTCTGGATACTATTACTACATCTAATACCATTACTACTAGTCTCTTGGTACTATTACTACATCTAATACCATTACGACATCTCATACCATTACTACTAGTCTCTGGGTACTATTACTACATCTAATACTATTACTACATCTAATACCATTACTACTAGTCTCTTGGTACTATTACTACATCTAATACCATTACTACCAGTCTCTTGGTACTATTACTACATCTAATACCATTACTACTAGTCTCTTGGTACTATTACTACATCTAATACCATTACTACCAGTCTCTTGGTACTATTACTACATCTAATACTATTACTACATCTAATACCATTACTACTAATCTCTGGGTACTATTACTACATCTAATACCATTACTACCAGTCTCTGGATACTATTACTACATCTAATACCATTACTACCAGTCTCTTGGTACTATTACTACATCTAATACCATTACGACATCTCATACCATTACTACTAGTCTCTGGGTACTATTACTACATCTAATACTATTACTACATCTAATACCATTACTACTAGTCTCTTGGTACTATTACTACATCTAATAACATTACTACTAGTCTCTGGGTACTATTACTACATCTAATACCATTACTACTAGTCTCTTGGTACTATTACTACATCTAATACCATTACTACATCTAATACCATTACTACATCTAATACCATTACTACTAGTCTCTGGGTACTATTACTACATCTAATGCTATTACTACATCTAATACCATTACTACTAGTCTCTTGGTACTATTACTACATCTAATACCATTACTACATCTAATACCATTACTACTAGTCTCTGGGTACTATTACTACACCTAATTCTGTTACTACTTGTCTCTGGGTACTAACGAATGTATTTCTCTGTTAGCAGTATGCAGTGATTGTAACAATGCTGTTACCACTACCTTCTATCTGTTAGGCTCACATCATTAGTGTGGTTGGAGAGGTCCAGTGCTTTAACCTGTTTGACTACACTAGAAGATTAAGTTAGCCAAACCACTGCTGTTATCTATAACTCAAGCTATAAACTCATAAACCATGCAATAAAACCATGAGGCACCATAAAACAACGCTGATCGACCTGTGTGGTTTCCTGTACCAGATCGAGTTCTGTGTGTTTCTAACCCCTGTACCACCTGACCCCTGACCCTGTTCTCTCTCCTCCCTCTAGCATCACGGCTGTGCTCAGTAACAAATGTGGTTTCCTGTACCACCTGACCCTGTTCTCTCTCCTCCCTCTAGCATCACGGCTGTGCTCAGTAACAAATGTGGTTTCCTGTACCAGATCGGGTTCTGTGTGTTTCTAACCCCTGTACCACCTGACCCCTGACCCTGTTCTCTCTCCTCCCTCTAGCATCACGGCTGTGCTCAGTAACAAATGTGGTTTCCTGTACCAGATCGGGTTCTGTGTGTTTCTAACCCCTGTACCACCTGACCCCTGACCCTGTTCTCTCTCCTCCCTCTAGCATCATGGCTGTGCTCAGTAACAAATGTGGTTTCCTGTACCACCTGACCCTGTTCTCTCTACTCCCTCTAGCATCACGGCTGTGCTCAGTAACAAATGTGGTTTCCTCTACCACCGGACCCTGTTCTCTCTCCTCCCTCTAGCATCACGGCTGTGCTCAGTAACAAGTGTGGTTTCCTGTACCACCTGATCCCTGACCCTGTTCTCTCTCCTCCCTCTAGCGTCAAGGCTGTGCTCAGTAACAAATGTGGTTTCCTGTACCACCTGACCCTGTTCTCTCTCCTCCCTCTAGCATCACGGCTGTGCTCAGTAACAAGTGTGGTTTCCAGCTGCAGTACCAGATGGGGTTTTGTGTGTGGCTGCTGGCCTTCAACTCTCAGCTCTGTGAGCAGCTACGCCGTTACAACGTGGTGCCGGCCCTGTCTGACATCCTGCAGGAGTCTGTCAAGGAGAAGGTCACGCGCATCATCCTGGCTGCCTTCAGGGTACGTACTGCTAGTTAGTTACGGTAGGTAGGTAGGTACAGTGGGGCAAAAAAGTATTTAGTCAGCCACCAATTGCAAGTTCTCCCACTTAAAAAGGCCTGTAATTTTCCTCATAGGTACACTTCAACTATGACAGACAAAATGAGGGAAAAAAATCCAGAAAATCACATTGTAGGATTTTTTATCAATTTATTTGCAAATTATGGTGGAAAATAAGTATTTGGTCACCCACAAACAAGCAAGATTTCTGGCTCTCACAGACCTGTAACTTCTTCTTTAAAACCTGTTAGGGCAAGGTGAGACGTCTGCGTCTCACATAGCCTACAGGAAATGGAAATGCGCAACGCCAAAAGCTAATAGTACTAGCTAAAACTCAAACTTTCATTAAAACACACATGCAGGGTACTCAATTAAAGCTACACTCGTTGTGAATCAAGCCAACATGTCAGATTTCTAAAATGCTTTTCGGCGAAAGCATGAGAAGCTATTATCTGATAGCATGCACCCCCCCGCAATACCGGAAAAAGACGTTAGCGTAGCCGGCACTACACAAAACGCAGGAATAAAATATAAAACATTCATTACCTTTGACGAGATTCTTTGTTGGCACTCCTATATGTCCCATAAACATCACAATTGGGTCTTTTTTTCGATTAAATCCGTCCATGTATGCCCAAAATGTCCATTTATGAACCGAGTCAGATCCAGGAAAAAGCAGCTTTACAAAACGCTACGTCATTTTTTTAAATTAAAAAAGTTGCAGATAAAAAAGTTGACAAAACACTTCAAACTACTTTTATAAGCCTACTTTAGGTATTAGTACACGTTAATAATCGATCAAATTGATCACGGGGCAATCTGTATTCAATAGCAGCAGTTCTTGAAATGAAGCTCCGTTTTCTCTCTCTCAAAAGTTCAAGATGTGTACTTGATGACAGGCAGGGTCTATTTCTCATCTGACCAAGGATTAAAATCAATGCAAATGACAGTACTGGCGACATCGTGTGGAAGCTGTAGGCATTGCAACCTCATCGCTATCTATTTTCCCTTCCCATTGACATAACAGGCAACTGGCGGAAGGATATCATTTTTTTTTGTGAACAGTTTTCCTTGGGCTTTCGCTTGCCCCTCACGCTCTGTTATAGCCACAGACATGATTTAACTAGTTCTATAAACGTCAGAGTCTTTTCTATCCAACAATACTAATCATATGCATGTGCTATATTCCTGGCATGAGTAGCAGGACGTTGAAAATTTGCGCGATTTTTAACAAAATGTTTTTAAAAAAGACCCGAGCTCCAAGAGGTTCCTCTGTCCTCCACTCGTTACCTGTATTAATGGCACCTGTTTGAACTTGTTATCAGTATAAAAGACACCTGTCCACAACCTCAAACAGTCACACTCCAAACTCCACTATGGCCAAGACCAAAGAGCTGTCAAAGGACACCAGAAACAAAATTGTAGACCTGCACCAGGCTGGGAAGACTGAATCTGCAATAGGTAAGCAGCTTGGTTTGAAGAAATCAACTGTGGGAGCAATTATTAGGAAATGGAAGACATACAAGACCACTGATAATCTCCCTCGATCTGGGGCTCCACGCAAGATCTCACCCCATGGGGTCAAAATGATCACAAGAACGGTGAGCAAAAATCCCAGAACCACACGGGGGGACCTAGTGAATGACCTGCAGAGAGCTGGGACCAAAGTAACAAAGCCTACCATCAGTAACACACTACGCCGCCAGGGATTCAAATCCTGCAGTGCCAGACGTGTCCCCCTGCTTAAGTCAGTACATGTCCAGGCTCGTCTGAAGTTTGCTAGAGAGCATGTGGATGATCCAGAAGAAGATTGGGAGAATGTCATATGGTCAGATGAAACCAAAATAGAACTTTTTGGTAAAAACTCGACTCGTCGTGTTTGGAGGACAAAGAATGCTGAGTTGCATCCAAAGAGCACCATACCTACTGTGATGCATGGGGGTGGAAACATCATGCTTTGGGGCTGTTTTTCTGCAAAGGGACCAGGACGACTGATCCGTGTAAAAGAAAGAATGAATGGGGCCATGTATCGTGAGATTTTGAGTGAAAACCTCCTTCCATCAGCAAGGGCATTGAAGACGAAACGTGGCTTTCAGCATGACAATGATCCCAAACACACCGCCCGGGCAACGAAGGAGTGACTTCGTAAGAAGCATTTCAAGGTCCTGGAGTGGCCTAGCCAGTCTCCAGATCTCAACCCCATAGAAAATCTTTGGAGGGAGTTGAAAGTCTGTGTTGCCCAGCAACAGCCCCAAAACATCACTGCTCTAGAGGAGATCTACATGGAGGAATGGGCCAAAATACCAGAAACAGTGTGTGAAAACCTTGTGAAGACATATGTAACAGTACTCTTCTTGCGTTGTGTACAATCAGTCATCGACACGGAACTCCAACATGTAGCACCAGTCATGTAGATTTATTCTGTTAGGAACGGCACAAAAGTGCACGTCATGCAATGCACATCTCACCATCCAACTCTGCACTCACACACGCTGGTTTGGTGCTTGTTCACTGGGACTAGTTACCAAAATAATACAATTACAATATACAATATAATATCTTTAACAATGTACCTGTTAGGAACGGCACAAAATTGCACGTCATGCAATGCTCGTCTCACCATCCAACTCTGCACTCACGCACTGTACAAAATATATGAACCCCCCCCACCAGACACAGTAAGTTGCTAGCTAGTACTGGCGGGAATTCTTTACAACAAAATGCACAACAAATATTCTCCAAAAACCGCTGCATCTTATGTGTGATGTTCAAATAACATTTACAAACAATTTGATATAAATTGTACATTTAAATCATCACTTGAGAGTATAAAAATCACTTGATGTACAGTGCTTTGCAACCAACAACTTACCGCTGGTTTGGTGCTTGTTCACTGGGACGATTCTAACTGGAACATCCCACCTCGTAAGCAAGCTACGCAAACCAGCCAATAATATGCCATGTTGAGTAGGTGAAGGCAAGACAAACTCAAACCAAAAACCCATTGGCTTAACAATAAAGTGGCAAGGGGAATCACCAATATAACCCTGTTACACATACAGAAAACGTTTGACCTCTGTCAATGCCAACAAAGGGTATATAACAAAGTATTGAGATACATTTTTGTTATTGACCAAATACTTATTTTCCACCATAATTTGCTAATAAATTCATAACAAATCCTACAATGTGATTTTCTGGAATTTTTTTCTCATTTTGTCTGTCATAGTTGAAGTGTACCTATGATGAAAATTACAGGCCTCACATATTTTTAAGTGGGAGAACTTGCACAATTGGTGGCTGACTAAATACTTTTTTGCCCCACTGTAGTTGGTTACAGTAGCTAGTTGTCTACTTATCCCTGTCTGACATCCTGCAAGACTCTGTCAGATAAAGAATTCACCATCCACTGTCCATGGCCCCAAAACAAACAGTCTTGTACAGTTTACCACACAATTCAGTCCCATTCAAAATCCTGTTTTCCCTAAGAATAGTGGCTCCAGTATTTATTTATTTATTTTTTTTTATTTTTTTTCCACCTTTATTTAACCAGGTAGGCTAGTTGAGAACAAGTTCTCATTTGCAACTGCGACCTGGCCAAGATAAAGCATAGCAGTGTGAGCATACAACAAAGAGTTACACATGGAGTAAACAATTAACAAGTCAATAACACAGTAGAAAACAAAGGGGTGGTCTATATACAATGTGTGCAAAAGGCATGAGGAGGTAGGCAAATAATTACAATTTTGCAGATTAACACTGGAGTGATAAATGATCAGATGGTCATGTACGGGTAGAGATATTGGTGTGCAGAAGAGCAGAAAAGTAAATAAATAAAAACAGTATGGGGATGAGGTAGGTGAAAAGGGTGGGCTATTTACCAAAAGACTATGTACAGCTGCAGCGATCGGTTAGCTGCTCAGATAGCTGATGTTTGAAGTTGGTGAGGGAGATAAAAGTCTCCAACTTCAGCGATTTTGCAATTCGTTCCAGTCACAGGCAGCAGAGTACTGGAACGAAAGGCGGCCAAATGAGGTGTTGGCTTTAGGGATGATCAGTGAGATACACCTGCTGGAGCGCGTGCTACGGATGGGTGTTGCCATCGTGACCAGTGAGCTGAGATAAGGCGGAGCTTTACCTAGCATGGACTTGTAGATGACCTGGAGCCAGTGGGTCTGGCGACGAATATGTAGCGAGGGCCAGCCGACTAGAGCATACAAGTCGCAGTGGTGGGTGGTATAAGGTGCTTTAGTGACAAAACGGATGGCACTGTGATAGACTGCATCCAGTTTGCTGAGTAGAGTGTTGGAAGCCATTTTGTAGATGACATCGCCGAACTCGAGGATCGGTAGGATAGTCAGTTTTACTAGGGTAAGCTTGGCGGCGTGAGTGAAGGAGGCTTTGTTGCAGAATAGAAAGCCGACTCTTGATTTGATTTTCGATTGGAGATGTTTGATATGAGTCTGGAAGGAGAGTTTGCAGTCTAGCCAGACACCTAGGTACTTATAGACGTCCACATATTCTAGGTCGGAACCATCCAGGGTGGTGATGCTAGTCGGGCATGCGGGTGCAGGCAGCGACCGGTTGAAAAGCATGCATTTGGTTTTACTAGCGTTTAAGAGCAGTTGGAGGCCACGGAAGGAGTGTTGTATGGCATTGAAGCCTGTTTGGAGGTTAGATAGCACAGTGTCCAAAGACGGGCCGAAAGTATATAGAATGGTGTCGTCTGCGTAGAGGTGGATCAGGGAATCGCCCGCAGCAAGAGCAACATCATTGATATACACAGAGAAAAGAGTCGGCCCGAGAATTGAACCCTGTGGCACCCCCATAGAGACTGCCAGAGGACCGGACAGCATGCCCTCCGATTTGACACACTGAACTCTGTCTGCAAAGTAATTGGTGAACCAGGCAAGGCAGTCATCCGAAAAACCGAGGCTACTGAGTCTGCCGATAAGAATATGGTGATTGACAGAGTCGAAAGCCTTGGCAAGGTCGATGAAGACGGCTGCACAGTACTGTCTTTTATCGATGGCGGTTATGATATCGTTTAGTACCTTGAGTGTGGCTGAGGTGCACCCATGACTGGCTCGGAAACCAGATTGCACAGCGGAGAAGGTACGGTGGGATTCGAGATGGTCAGTGACCTGTTTGTTGACTTGGCTTTCGAAGACCTTAGATAGGCAGGGCAGGATGGATATAGGTCTGTAACAGTTTGGGTCCAGGGTGTCTTCCCCTTTGAAGAGGGGGATGACTGCGGCAGCTTTCCAATCCTTGGGGATCTCAGACGATATGAAAGAGAGGTTGAACAGGCTGGTAATAGGGGTTGCGACAATGGTGGCAGATAGTTTCAGAAATAGAGGGTCCAGATTGTCAAGCCCAGCTGATTTGTACGGGTCCAGGTTTTGCAGCTCTTTCAGAACATCTGCTGTCTGATTTGGGTAAAGGAGAACCTGGAGAGGCTTGGGCGAGGAGCTGCGGGGGGGGCGGAACTGTTGGCCGAGGTTGAAGTAGCCAGGCGGAAGGCATGGCCAGCCGTTGAGAAATGCTTATTGAAGTTTATCATCACCCTGTTGGTGGCTCTTGTATCAGCACCCTGTTGGTGGCTCCAGTATCAGCACCCTGTTGGTGGCTCCAGTATCAGCACCCTGTTGGTCGCTCCAGTATCAGCACCCTGTTGGTGGCTCCAGTATCAGCACCCTGTTGGTGGCTCCAGTATCAGCACCCTGTTGGTGGCTCCAGTATCAGCACCCTGTTGTCTGTTGGTGGCTCCAGTATCAGCACCCTGTTGTCTGTTGGTGGCTCCAGTATCAGCACCCTGTTGTCTGTTGGTGGCTCCAGTATCAGCACCCTGTTGGTGGCTCCAGTATCAGCACCCTGTTGGTGGCTCCAGTATCAGCACCCTGTTGGTGGCTCCAGTATCAGCACCCTGTTGGTGGCTCCAGTATCAGCACCCTGTTGTAGCTTGGTGAGGAGTATGCCCTGGCCATGATACATATTAATATTATTTTTCTAGAACCTGTTGGAGAAGTCAGCGGATAGGGAGACCCGTCAGGAGTATGCCCTGGCCATGATACAGTGTAAGGTTCTGAAGCAGCTGGAGAATCTGGACCAGCAGAAGTATGACGATGAGGACATCACTGAAGACCTCAAGTTCCTGCTGGAGAGTCTAGGGGAGAGCGTTCAGGACCTCAGGTTTGTGACTTCTAACCCAGTTAACACCCAGAAAGACTGATACGGTCAACATCGCTCTATATTAAGGGTGTGTTCGTACATTCACTCTGGAGTGCCGGAGTGCTCTGGGTGTTTGTACATTCAATCTGGAGTGCCGGAGTGCTCTGGGTGTTCGTACATTTGGAAAATAGGGTTGATTCGAGCGTTCTGACCTCACAACGGCAGTCAAGCACCCAAGCTAACTGGCTGACGTTGGCTAGTTTGCTAGCTACTTCCAGACACAAATGAGAGAATACCTCACTCTGATCATTTTACTCTCCTTCTTCTCTCTCTCTCGGTCTCCCTCTTTTTCTCTCTCTCTCGGTCTCCCTCTTTTTCTCTCTCTCTCGGTCTCCCTCTTTTTCTCTCTCTCTCGGTCTCCCTCTTTTTCTCTCTCTCTCGGTCTCCCTCTTTTTTCTCTCTCTCTCTGTCTCCTTTTTTCTCTCTCTCTCTCGGTCTCCCTCTTTCTCTCTCTCTCTCGGTCTCCCTCTTTCTCTCTCTCTCGGTCTCCCTCTTTCTTCTCTCTCTCTCGGTCTCCCTCTTTCTCTCTCTCTCTCTCTCGGTCTCCCTCTTTCTCTCCCTCTGTGTGCCGCCTCCTGTGTCTCCCTCTCAGTTCGTTTGATGAGTACAGTTCGGAGCTGAAGTCCGGTCGCCTGGAGTGGAGCCCGGTCCACAAGTCAGAGAAGTTCTGGCGTGAGAATGCAGTCCGCCTCAACGAGAAGAACTACGAACTCCTCAAGTAAGACTCCTAGTGTTCACTAGGTTTGGGCGGGATACAAATGTGCATATCATACTACCAGCCTTCTCTAACCCCGGGATTTTTGATATTACCGGCTTAGTACACAAGGCGGCGCCAAAAAAAAAACACTTAGGCGTTTATTACCGGAATGCTAACAAGATTAGCACAAGTAATAGCGAATTTCCATGGAGGCTGCTAGCTAAATGTGCTAATAAGCGCAAACGAAAATAAACTAATTGCAAAGACAGGCTATCCGGCTCATAAAGTTATACATAAGTAGGAGCTACCGAATGTTATTTTAGGTGAATTTGGAAATTTACAAACAAATGTGAACGAGAGACATTGTGCAAATGAACAACGTTTGACTGCCTCACCAGCAGGACGTCTACACACTGTGTCTTTGTGGAGTCGCTAGGGCAACGGGCCTGCCTGCTCTGCACGGAAAAGAGGTGGGGAGGAGCAGACAGGCTGAGAACAGAGAGGAGAAAAAATTCAAGGAAATCAAGATAGCAGTGGCAGCTGTACTGATCCAAAGGGCTTTGACTTCTCAAACACGGCAGGAAGCTAACACAATATGATGCCCCATCACCTTATTAATTCAGCCACTTACTGAGCTAAGTAGCAAGTTAAACTTAGGGGTTGTGTTAACGCAGAACTACACACACTTTGTGCCCCTACAGATTTGTGTTGTGCATGATGCCCCTGATTAGTGGATATGTTGTTTTAAGGTGTTTTAGGTGTTTTAGATGGATTTCTAACAACCATATAGGCTAAAAAAGTTACACATGTCAAAATCAAATCAAATTTTATTTGTCACATACACATGGTTAGCAGATGTTAATGTGAGTGTAGCGAAATGCTTGTGCTTCTAGTTCCGACAGTGCAGTAATAACCAACAAGTAATCTAACTAACAATTTCAAAACTACTGTCTTATACACACAAGTGTAAGGGGATAAAGAATATGTACATAAAGATATATGAATGAGTGATGGTACAGAGCGGCATAGGCAAGATACAGTAGATGGTATTGAGTACAGTATATACATATGAGATGAGTATGTAAACAAAGTGGCATAGTTAAAGTGGCTAGTGATACATGTGTTACATAAAGATGCAGTAGATGATATAGAGTACAGTATATACGTATACATATGAGATGAATAATGTAGGGTATGTAACCATTATATTAGGTAGCATTGTTTAAAGTGGCTAGTGATATATTTTACATCATTTCCCATCAATTCCCATTATTAAAGTGGCTGGAGTTGAGTCAGTGTGTTGGCAGCAGCCACTCAATGTTAGTGGTGGCTGTTTAACAGTGATGGCCTTGAGATAGAAGCTGTTTTTCAGTCTCTCGGTCCCAGCTTTGATGCACCTGTACTGACCTCGCCTTCTGGATGATAGCGGGGTGAACAGGCAGTGGCTCGGGTGGTTGTTGTCCTTGATGATCTTTATGGCCTTCCTGTAACATCGGGTGGTGTAGGTGTCCTGGAGGGCAGGTAGTTTGCCCCCGGTGATGCGTTGTGCAGACCTCACCACCCTCTGGAGAGCCGTATGGTTGTGGGCGGAGCAGTTGCCGTACCAGGCGGTGATACAGCATGCCAGGATGCTCTCGATTGTGCATCTGTAGAAGTTTGTGAGTGCTTTTGGTGACAAGCCGACTTTCTTCAGCCTCCTGAGGTTGAAGAGGCGCTGCTGCGCCTTCTTCACGATGCTGTCCGTGTGGGTGGACCAATTCAGTTTGTCTGTGATGTGTATGCCGAGGAACTTAAAACTTGCTACCCTCTCCACTACTGTTCCATCGATGTGGATGGGGGGGTGTTCCCTCTGCTGTTTCCTGAAGTCCACAATCATCTCCTTAGTTTTGTTGACGTTGAGTGTGAGGTTATTTTCCTGACACCACACTCCGAGGGCCCTCACCTCCTCCCTGTAGGCCGTCTTGTCGTTGTTGGTAATCAACGACGAGACGGCGGGCACACCCTTGGAGGGCCCCTCAGGGGTGTGTACTCAGTACCCTCCTGTACTCCCTGTTAACCCAAGACTGTGTTGCCAAACACGACTCCAACACCATCATTAAGTTTAGGCCTGATCACCGACATCGAAGAGACAGCCTATAGGGAGGAGGTCAGAGAACTGGCAGTGTGATGCCAGGAGAACAAATCAAATCAAATCATCAAATCAAATCAAATTGTATTTGTCACATACACATGGTTAGCAGATGTTAATGCGAGTGTAGCGAAATGCTTGTGCTTCTAGTTCCGACAATGCAGTAATAACCAACAAGTTAATCTAGCTAACAATTCCAAAAAAACTACTGTCTTATACACAGTGTAAGGGGATAAAGAATATGTACATAAGGATATATGAATGAGTGATGGTACAGAGCGGCATAGGCAAGATACAGTAGATGGTATCGAGTACAGTATATACATATGAGATGAGTATGTAAACAAAGTGGCATAGTTAAAGTGGCTAGTGATACATGTATTACATAAGGATGCAGTCGATGATATAGAGTACAGTATCTACGTATGCATATGAGATGAATAATGTAGGGTAAGTAACATTATATAAGGTAGCATTGTTTAAAGTGGCTAGTGATATATTTACATCATTTCCCATCAATTCCCATGATTAAAGTGGCTGGAGTAGAGTCAGTGTCATTGACAGTGTGTTGGCAGTAGCCACTCAATGTTAGTGGTGGCTGTTTAACAGTCTGATGGCCTTGAGATAGAAGCTGTTTTTCAGTCTCTCGGTCCCAGCTTTGATGCACCTGTACTGACCTCGCCTTCTGGATGACAGCGGGGTGAACAGGCAGTGGCTCGGGTGGTTGATGTCCTTGATGATCTTTATGGCCTTCCTGTAGCATCGGGTGGTGTAGGTGTCCTGGAGGGCAGGTAGTTTGCCCCCGGTGATGCGTTGTGCAGACCTCACTACCCTCTGGAGAGCCTTACGGTTGAGGGCGGTGCAGTTGCCATACCAGGCGGTGATACAGCCCGCCAGGATGCTCTCGATTGTGCATCTGTAGAAGTTTGTGAGTGCTTTTGGTGACAAGCCGAATTTCTTCAGCCTCCTGAGGTTGAAGAGGCGCTGCTGCGCCTTCCTCACGATGCTGTCTGTGTGAGTGGACCAATTCAGTTTGTCTGTGATGTGTATGCCGAGGAACTTAAAACTTGCTACCCTCTCCACTACTGTTCCATCGATGTGGATGGGGGGGTGTTCCCTCTGCTGTTTCCTGAAGTCCACAATCATCTCCTTAGTTTTGTTGACGTTGAGTGTGAGGTTATTTTCCTGACACCACACTCCGAGGGCCCTCACCTCCTCCCTGTAGGCCGTCTCGTCGTTGTTGGTAATCAAGCCTACCACTGTTGTGTCGTCCGCAAACTTGATGATTGAGTTGGAGGCGTGCGTGGCCACGCAGTCGTGGGTGAACAGGGAGTACAGGAGAGGGCTCAGAACGCACCCTTGTGGGGCCCCAGTGTTGAGGATCAGCGGGGAGGAGATGTTGTTGCCTACCCTCACCACCTGGGGGCGGCCCGTCAGGAAGTCCAGTACCCAGTTGCACAGGGCGGGGTCGAGACCCAGGGTCTCGAGCTTGATGACGAGCTTGGAGGGTACTATGGTGTTGAATGCCGAGCTGTAGTCGATGAACAGCATTCTCACATAGGTATTCCTCTTGTCCAACTTCTCCCTCAACGTGAGAAAGATGGAAGTGATTGTGGACTACAGGAAAAAGTGGGCCAAACAGGCCCCCATTAACATCAACGGGGCTGCAGTGGAGCGGGTCGAGAGTTTCAAGTTCCTTGGTGTCCACATCACCAACGATCTATCATGGTCCAAACATACCAAGACAGTCGGGAAGATGAAACGACAAAACCTTTTCCCCCTCAGGAGACTGAAAAAATGTGGCATAGATCCTCAAAAAGTTCTACAGCTGCACCATCGAGAGCATCCTGACCGGTTGCATCACCGCCTGGTATGGCAACTGCTCAGCAGTTCCCCATTAGTTCATGCAGCTACTCTTCCTGGAGTCCAGCAAAATTAAGGCAGTTTATACCATTTTAAAAACATTACAATACATTCAGACTGTGTGCCCTGAGGCCCCTACTCCACCACTACCACATATATACAGTACAAAATCCATGTGTACGTGTGTGTCTGTGCCTAAGTTTGTGCTGCTCCACAGTCCCCGCTGTTCCATAAGGTGTTATTATCTGTTTTTTAAATCCAATTTTACTGTTTACATCAGATACTTGATGTGGAATAGAGTCCCATGTAGTCATGAATCTATGCAAGTGCTGTGTGCCTCCCAGTCTGTTCTGGACTTGGGGACTGTGAAGAGACCTCTGGTGGCTTGTCTTGTGGGGTAGGCATGAGTATCCGAGCTGTGTGCCAGACAGCTCGGTGCATTCAACATGTCAATACCGCTCATGAATACAATTAGTGATGAAGTCAAGCTCTCTTCCACTTTGAGCCAGGAGAGATTGACATGCATATTATTAATATTAGCTCTCTGTGTACATCCAAAGACCAGCCGTACTGCCCTGTTCTGAACCAATTACAATTTTCCTAAGTCCTTTTTTGTGGCACCTGACCACACTACTGAACAGTTATCAAGGTGCGACAAAACTAGGGCCTGTAGGACCTGCCTTGTTGACAGTGCTGTTGAGAAGGTAGAAACTAGGGCCTGTAGGACCTGCCTTGTTGATAGTGTTGTTAAGAAGGTAGAAACTAGGACCTGTAGGACCTGCCTTGTTGACAGTGCTGTTAAGAAGGTAGAAACTAGAGCCTGTAGGACCTGCCTTGTTGATAGTGTTGTTAAGAAGGTAGAAACTAGGACCTGTAGGACCTGCCTTGTTGATAGTGTTGTTAAGAAGGTAGAAACTAGGACCTGTAGGACCTGCCTTGTTGACAGTGCTGTTAAGAAGGTAGAAACTAGGGCCTGTAGGACCTGCCTTGTTGACAGTGCTGTTAAGAAGGTAGAAACTAGGGCCTGTAGGACCTGCCTTGTTGATAGTGTTGTTAAGAAGGTAGAAACTAGGGCCTGTAGGACCTGCCTTGTTGATAGTGTTGTTAAGAAGGTAGAAACTAGGGCCTGTAGAACCTGCCTTGTTGATAGTGCTGTTAAGAAGGTAGAGCAGCACTTTATTATGGACAGACTTCTCCCCATCTTAGCTACTGTTGTATCAATATGTTTTGACTATGACAGTTTACAATCCAGGGTAACTCTTTATCCACAATATAGCAGGGGGTGTAAAGCCAGAACACACAAGTTTTGCTAGCAGCAAAAGCTGCACTGAAGTCTAACAAAACAGCCCCCCCAATCTTTTTGTCATCAATTTCTCTCAGCCAATCAGTCATTTGTGTAAGTGCTTTGCTTGTTGAATGTCCTTCTCTATAAGCATGCTGAAAGTCTGTTGTCAATTTGTTTACTGTAAAATAACATTGTATCTGGTCAAACACAATTCCCTCCCCTCTCCATTTGTTTTGTACACTGCTGCTACTCATTGCTTGTTATCCATGCATAGTCACTTCACCCCCACCTACATGTACAAATTACCTCAACTAACCTGTACCCCCTCACAACTAACCGGTACCCCCTGTATATAACCTCCACACTGACTCAGTACCGGTACCCCCTGTATATAGCCTCCACACTGAGTCTGTACCAATACCCCCTGTATATAGCCTCCACACTGAGTCTGTACCAATACCCCCTGTATATAGCCTCCACACTGAGTCTGTACCAGTACCCCCTGTATATAGCCTCCACATTGACTCTGTACCGTAATACCCTGTATATAGTCTCCACATTGACTCTGTACCGGTACCCCCTGTATATAGACTCCACATTGACTCTGTACCGTAATACCCTGTATATAGTCTCCACACTGACTCTGTACCATAATAGCCTGTATATAGTCTCCACACTGACTCTGTACCGGTACCCCCTGTATATAACCTCCACACTGACTCTGTACCTGGTACCCCCTGTATATATCCTCCACACTGACGCGGTACCGGTACCCCCTGTATATAGCCTCCACATTGACTCGGTACCGGTTACTCCTGTATATGTCCTCCACACTGACTCGGTACCGGTACCCCCTGTATAGAGCCTCCACATTGACTCTGTACCGGTACCCCCTGTATATAGCCTCCACATTGACTCTGTACCGGTACCCCCTGTATATAGCCTCCACATTGATTCTGTACCGGTACCCCTGTATATAGCCTCTTTGGAGGGAGTTGAAAGTCCGTGTTGCCCAGCAACAGCCCCAAAACATCACTGCTCTAGAGGAGATCTACATGGAGGAATGGGCCAAAATACCAGCAACAGTGTGTGAAAACCTTGTGAAGACTTACAGAAAACGTTTGACCTCTTTCATTGCCAACAAAGGGTATATAACAAAGTATTGAGATAAACTTTTGTTATTGACCAAATACTTATTTTCCATCATAATTTGCAAATGAATTCATTAAAAATCCTACAATGTGATTTTCAGGATTTTTTTTCTCATTTTGTCTGTCATAGTTGAAGGTTACCTATGATACATTACAGGCCTAATCTTTTTAAGTGGGAGAACTTGCACAATTGGTGGCTGACTAAATACTTTTTTGCCCCACTGTATCTGATGTTAGCATTAGTTATATGTTCTCCCTCCTCAGGATCCTTACTCGGCTGTTGGAGGTATCTGATGACCCTCAGGTTATTGCTGTAGCTGCTCATGATGTTGGTGAATACGTCAGACACTACCCTCGGGGGAAACGGTAAGGACACACAGAGTGTTATTATTGGATCGTACCATATCCTATTGTAGTGTTTACCAACTCCAGTCCTCCAATAGCCCGGACAAGCACACCCGATTCAACTTGCCAACTAATCATAAAGCCCTCAATGAGTTGAGTCAGGTGTGTTTGCCCAGAGCTATAACAAAACTGTGTGCTGTTGGGGACACTACCCCTCTACCTACCAATAATAACATGTTGTTGGGGACACTACCCCTCTACCTACCAATAATAACATGCTGTTGGGGACACTACCCCTCTACCTACCAATAATAACATGCTGTTGGGGACACTACCCCTCTACCTACCAATAATAACATGCTGTTGGGGGGGGGACTGGAGTTGGGTATAAAAAATATTTTTTAAACTCCCTGGCGTCCACCCTCCACTACCTCCCTGGCCTCCTCCCTCCACTACCTCTCTGGCCTCCTCCCTCCACTACCTCCCTGGCCTCCTCCCTCCACTACCTCCCTGGCCTCCTCCCTCCACTACCTCCCTGGCCTCCTCCCTCCACTACCACCCTGGCCTCCTCCCTCCACTACCTCCCTGGCCTCCTCCCTCCACTACCTCCCTGGCCTCCTCCCTCCACTACCTCCCTGTCCTCCTCCCTCCACTACCTCCCTGGCCTCCTCCCTCCACTACCTCCCTGGCCTCCTCCCTCCACTACCTCTCTGGCCTCCTCCCTCCACTACCTCCCTGGCCTCCTCCCTCCACTACCTCCCTGGCCTCCTCCCTCCACTACCTCCCTGGCCTCCTCCCTCCACTACCTCTCTGGCCTCCTCCCTCCACTACCTCCCTGGCCTCCTCCCTCCACTACCTCCCTGGCCTCCTCCCTCCACTACCTCCGTGGCCTCCTCCCTCCACTACCTCTCTGGCCTCCTCCCTCCACTACCTCCCTGGCCTCCTCCCTCCACTACCTCCCTGGCCTCCTCCCTCCACTACCTCTCTGGCCTCCTCCCTCCACTACCTCCCTGGCCTCCTCCCTCCACTACCTCCCTGGCCTCCTCCCTCCACTACCTCCCTGGCCTCCTCCCTCCACTACCTCTCTGGCCTCCTCCCTCCACTACCTCCCTGGCCTCCTCCCTCCACTACCTCCCTGGCCTCCTCCCTCCACTACCTCCCTGGCCTCCTCCCTCCACTAC
Source organism: Oncorhynchus kisutch (assembly GCF_002021735.2). Taxonomy (NCBI): domain Eukaryota; kingdom Metazoa; phylum Chordata; class Actinopteri; order Salmoniformes; family Salmonidae; genus Oncorhynchus; species Oncorhynchus kisutch. The sequence continues at coordinate 49,064,236 of NC_034203.2, read as the reverse complement.
CTCTCTGGCCTCCTCCCTCCACTACCTCCCTGGCCTCCTCCCTCCACTACCTCCCTGGCCTCCTCCCTCCACTACCTCTCTGGCCTCCTCCCTCCACTACCTCCCTGGCCTCCTCCCTCCACTACCTCCCTGGCCTCCTCCATCCACTACCTCTCTGGCCTCTTCCCTCCACTACCTCCCTGGCCTCCTCCCTCCACTACCTCCCTGGCCTCCTCCCTCCACTACCTCTCTGGCCTCCTCCCTCCACTACCTCTCTGGCCTCCTCCCTCCACTACCTCTCTGGCCTCCTCCCTCCACTACCTCTCTGGCCTCCTCCCTCCACTACCTCTCTGGCCTCCTCCCTCCACTACCTCTCTGGCCTCCTCCATCCACTACCTCCCTGGCCTCCTCCCTCCACTACCTCCCTGGCCTCCTCCCTGGCCTCCTCCCTCCACTACCTCTCTGGCCTCCTCCCTCCACTACCTCCCTGGCCTCCTCCCTCCACTACCTCCCTGGCCTCCTCCCTCCACTACCTCCCTGGCCTCCTCCCTCCACTACCTCCCTGGCCTCCTCCCTCCACTACCTCCCTGGCCTCCTCCCTGGCCTCCTCCCTCAACTACCTCCCTGGCCTCCTCCCTCCACCACCTCCCTGGCCTCCTCCCTCCACTACCTCCCTGGCCTCCTCCACTACCTCCCTGGCCTCCTCCCTCCACTACCTCCCTGGCCTCCTCCCTCCACTACCTCCCTGGCCTCCTCCCTCCACTACCTCCCTGGCCTCCTCCCTCCACTACCTCCCTGGCCTCCTCCCTGGCCTCCTCCCTCCACTACCTCCCTGGCCTCCTCCCTGGCCTCCTCCATCCACTACCTCCCTGGCCTCCTCCCTCCACTACCTCCCTGGCCTCCTCCCTCCACTACCTCCCTGGTCTCCTCCCTCCACTACCTCCCTGGCCTCCTCCCTCCACTACCTCCCTGGCCTCCTCCCTCCACTACCTCCCTGGCCTCCTCCCTCCACTACCTCCCTGGCCTCCTCCCTCAACTACCTCTCTGGCCTCCTCCCTCCACTACCTCCCTGGCCTCCTCCCTCCACTACCTCCCTGGCCTCCTCCCTCCACTACCTCCCTGGCCTCCTCCCTCCATTCTGCCCTATGTACAGTGCATTCAAAAAGTATTCACCTCCTTGACTTTTTGAACAACAAACAATTACGTTACAGCCTTTTTCTAAAAATGGATGAAGTGTCATTTTTTACTCTTCAATCTCCACAATACCCCATAATGACAAAGGATCAACAGGTTTAGAAATTGAGCTCTAGTACATTCTGTTTTCAATGATCATCCTTGATGTTGGATGTTGACAGTGCGTGTCAGAGCAGAAACCAAGCCATGAGTTGGAAGGAATTGTCCATTGAGCTCCAAGACAGGATTGTGTCGAGGCACCGATCTGGGGAAGGGTACTAAAAAATGTCTACAGCATTAAAGGTCCCCGAGAACACAGTGGCCTCCATCATTCTTAAATGGAAAAAGTTTGGAACCACCAAGACTCTTCCTAGAGCTGGCTGCCCGGCCAAACTGAGCAATCTGGGGAGAAGCACTCCACCAATCAGGCCTCTATTGTAGATTGGCCAGACGAAAGCCACTCCTCAGTAAAAGGCACATGACAGCCCACTTGGAGTTTGCCAAAAGGCACCTAAAGGACTCAGACCATGAGAAACAAGATTATCTGGGTTGATGAAATCAAGATTGAACTATTTTTGCCTGAATGCCAAGCTTCCCTTCTGGAGGAAACCTGACACCATCCCTACAGGGAATCATGGTGGTGGCAGCATCATGCTGTGGGGATGTTTTTCAGCGGCAGGGACTGGCAAACTTGAAGGCTGTAATCGCTGCCATAGGTGTTTCAACAAAGTACTGAGTAAAGGGTCTGAATACTTATGTAAATGTGATATTTCAGTATTTTCTTTATAATACATTTGAAAAGAATAAGGCTGTAACGTAGCAAAATGTAGGAAAAGTCAAGGGGTCTGAATACAAATGCACTGCAATTAGACCACTCTAACACAGCTCTCCATCTCCCTCCCACCGATTAATGTGAATGGATAAACTGTCTGCATCTGTTCTGTTCACCAGAAAGGTTCTCATTTCCTAAGGTATTAAATGGTTACCTCTACCTATATTGTCTGTCTGTGGGTCTAACCAGTGTTTATCTCTCTGTCAGGGTGATAGAGCAGCTTGGAGGTAAACAGCTGGTGATGAACCACATGCACCATGACGATCAGCTGGTCCGCTACAACGCCCTGCTGGCCGTGCAGAAACTCATGGTCCACAACTGGTACGTACTACTACTATACTACTAGCTATTAGTTTAAACTCATGGTCCACAACTGGTACTACTACTACTATACTACTAGGTACTAGTTTAAACTCATGGTCCACAACTGGTACGTACTACTACTATACTACTAGGTACTAGTTTAAACTCATGGTCCCCAACCGGTACGTACTACTACCGCTGCTATTACTACTACCGCTGCTATTACTACTGCCGCTGCTATTACTACTGCCGCTGCTATTACTACTACTGCTGCTATTACTACTGCTGCTATTACTACTACTGCTGCTATTACTACTGCTGCTATTACTACTACTGCTGCTATTACTACTGCTGCTATTACTACTGCTGCTATTACTACTACTGCTATTACTACTACTGCTGCTATTACTGCTGCTGCTATTACTACTGCTGCTACTACTGCTGCTATTACTACTACCGCTGCTATTACTACTACCGCTATTACTACTACTGCTATTACTACTACTGCTGCTATTACTACTGCTGCTGCTATTACAACTACTGCTGCTATTACTACTGCTGCTATTACTACTACTGCTGCTATTACTACTACTGCTGCTATTACTACTACTGCTGCTATTACTACTACTGCTGCTATTACTACTACTGCTGCTATTACTACTGCTGCTATTACTACTGCTGCTATTACTACTGCTGCTATTACTACTACTGCTGCTATTACTACTGCTGCTATTACTGCTGCTATTACTACTGCTGCTATTACTACTGCTGCTATTACTACTACTGCTGCTATTACTACTACTGCTGCTATTACTACTACTGCTGCTATTACTACTACTGCTGCTATTACTACTGCTATTACTACTACCGCTGCTATTACTACTACTGCTATTACTACTACTGCTATTACTACTACCGCTGCTATTACTACTACTGCTGCTATTACTACTACTGCTGCTATTACTACTTCTGCTATTACTACTACCGCTGCTATTACTACTACTGCTGCTATTACTACTGCCGCTGCTATTACTACTACTGCTATTACTACTACTGCTATTACTACTACCGCTGCTATTACTACTACTGCTGCTATTACTACTACTGCTGCTATTACTACTGCTGCTATTACTACTGCCGCTGCTATTACTACTACTGCTATTACTACTACTGCTATTACTACTACCGCTGCTATTACTACTACTGCTGCTATTACTACTACCGCTGCTATTACTACTACTGCTGCTATTACTACTGCCGCTGCTATTACTACTACTGCTATTACTACTACTGCTATTACTACTACCGCTGCTATTACTACTACTACTGCTATTACTACTGCTGCTATTACTACTACTGCTGCTATTACTACTGCTGCTATTACTGCTGCTATTACTACTACTGCTATTACTACTACCGCTGCTATTACTACTGCTGCTGCTATTACAACTACTGCTGCTATTACTACTGCTGCTATTACTACTACTGCTGCTATTACTACTGCTGCTATTACTACTACTACTGCTGCTATTACTGCTGCTATTACTACTGCTGCTATTACTACTGCTGCTATTACTACTACTGCTGCTATTACTACTGCTGCTATTACTACTGCTGCTATTACTACTGCTGCTATTACTACTACTGCTGCTATTACTACTACTGCTGCTATTACTACTACTGCTGCTATTACTACTGCTATTACTACTACCGCTGCTATTACTACTGCTGCTATTACTACCGCTGCTATTACTACTACTGCTATTACTACTACTGCTGCTATTACTACTACTGCTGCTATTACTACTACTGCTGCTATTACTACTTCTGCTATTACTACTACCGCTGCTATTACTACTACTGCTGCTATTACTACTGCCGCTGCTATTACTACTACTGCTATTACTACTACTGCTGCTATTACTACTACTGCTATTACTACTACCGCTGCTATTACTACTGCTGCTATTACTACTACCGCTGCTATTACTACTACTGCTGCTATTACTACTACTGCTATTACTACTACTGCTGCTATTACTACTACTGCTGCTATTACTACTGCTGCTATTACTACTACTGCTGCTATTACTACTACTGCTGCTATTACTACTACTGCTATTACTACTACCGCTGCTATTACTACTACCGCTGCTATTACTACTACTGCTGCTATTACTACTACTGCTATTACTACTACTGCTGCTATTACTACTACTGCTGCTATTACTACTGCTGCTATTACTACTACTGCTGCTATTACTACTACTGCTGCTATTACTACTACTGCTATTACTACTACCGCTGCTATTACTACTACCACTGCTATTACTACTGCTGCTATTACTACTACCGCTGCTATTACTACTACTGCTATTACTACTACCGCTGCTATTACTACTACTGCTATTACTACTACCGCTGCTATTACTACTACTACTGCTATTACTACTGCTGCTATTACTACTACTGCTATTACTACTACCGCTGCTATTACTACTACCGCTGCTATTACTACTACTGCTGCTATTACTACTACTGCTGCTCATATTCACTCAGGGGGTTGAATACTTATCTAATCAAGATATGTGTTGTTGTTTTTTGTTTGTTTTTTACAAATGTCAGGATTTTTCTTCCACTTTGACAGAGTATTTGTGTAGATTGTTGACAAAAAAATTACAAATCCATTTAATGCCAGCTTGTAACGCAACCAAATGTGGAAAAAGTCTAGGGGTGTGAATACTGTCTGCACTGTAACTAAAGGCATTGTTCAGTAGTAGAAATATTAGAATGAGCTACATTGAGAATCCAGTATTTAAATACACAGTACAAACCCCATGGTACAATGGATAGAATTGCAGGAATTTAGCTTCCTTATCCAAGTCCAGAATATAAATCTATATCTTTGTGAATGGTGTGTATAGACATTATTTGAACATGTCGTCTCACTTAAAACATATGGAGGGACTAGATACAAAGTGATTTCATTTCTAAATGGTTTGAGTTTGAGTTTATTTTTATTTTTACAGGGACAGTGCACATTAATCAACGTTTCAGTAAAAGTGGTAGAACATATATTTATAAAAAATACCCTCAAACAAAGGTGACATTCTGGAATTTCGCCTCATATGAAACATTTGATCTCCAAAATGGAGTATAGAACCAAATTAAAAGTTTTAGCTTCACTGTCCAAATAAATACATACACTCCCCTATGTCAACACTAGTCTTAGTGATGCTGTTAGGTTGTATGAATTGATATAAGGTTTTAGTGTGTTTGGTAGTGGTATGGCTCTGCTGCTGGTTTTATGAGAGTGTAAGGCTTCAGTGTGGTAGGGGGTTGATATGGCTCTGCTGCTGAAACAGAGAATTAGGAATGTCTTTAGGAATGTTTCAGAGCTGAAAGTATAGACATCCTCTGTGTCAGGGTCTTCAGGTTTAATATTCTCTTCTTCCTCTGTCTGTTAGGAGAAACCTCAGCATCTCTAGGCCGCTGCTTTGTCTGATTGACTGAATGGCTATTGACTCACTCTGTACAGACTTCTGTCTTTCTCATAGGAAACGTGGACTTGTACACAATACTGCAGGGAGGGGAGGGCAAGGCGGTGGAGGAGGGGGGAGAGTGAGGCGGAGGAGGAGAGGGGAGTAGGGGAGAGCGAGGCGGAGGCGGAGGAGGAGAGGGGAGTGGGGAGTGGGGGGAGGGGGAGAGTGAGGCGGAGGAGGAGGGGGGAGAGTGAGGCAGAGGAGGAGAGGGAAGTGGGGGGAGGGGGAGAGCGAGGCGGAGGAGGAGAGGGGGGAGGGGGAGGGCAAGGCGGTGGAGGAGGGGGGAGAGTGAGGCGGAGGAGGAGAGGGAAGTGGGGGGAGGGGGAGAGCGAGACGAAGGAGGAGAGGGGAGTGGGGGGAGAGCGAGGCGGAGGAGGAGAGGGGAGTGGGGGGAGGGGGAGAGCGAGGCGGAGGAGGAGAGGGAAGTGGGGGGAGGGGGAAAGCGAGGCGGAGGAGGAGAGGGAAGTGGGGGGAGGGGGAAAGCGAGGCGGAGGAGGAGAGGGAAGTGGGGGGAGGGGGAGAGCGAGGCAGAGGAGGAGAGGGAAGTGGGGGGAGGGGGAGAGGGAGAGGAGGATGATGGAGGAAATGCCATGGAGAAGAAGAGGGCAGGAAGAGGAGGCTGTCACTTTATCCATTCACTGATTGTACACCTGGTTTCACAGATCTAAATTAGTTTCTGATTTAAACAGAAATAACTCAAACCAGCAGTCGGAGTTGTTCTTCCTTGGTCTGTCTGCAGCACTGACTGTACAGGGCATTCGGAAAGTATTCAGACCCCAGGACTTTTTCTACCGTTTGTTACATTACAACCACATTCTAAAATGTATTAAATTAAATGCTTTCCCCGTCAATCTACTCACAATGCCCCATAATGACGAAGCGAAAACAGGTTTTTAGAAATGTTTGCAAATTAATTGAAAATAAAAAAGACACCTTATTTACATAAGTATTCAGACAATTTGCTATGAGACTCGAAATTGAGCTCAGATGTATCCTGTTTCCATTGATCATCCTTGAGATGTTTCTACAAATTGATTGGAGTCCACCTGTGGTTGATTTTACATGATTTGGAAAGGCACACACTTGTCTATATAAGGTCCCACAGTTGACAGTACATGTCAGAGCAAAAACCAAGCCATGAGGTGGAAGGAATTGTCCTTAGAGCTCCGAGACAGGATTGTGTCGAGGCACAGATCTGGGGAAGGGTACCAACAAATGTCTGCAGCATTGAAGGTCCTCAAGAACACAGTGGCCTCCATCATTCTTAAATGCAAGAAGTGTGGCTCTAAGACTCTTCCTAGAGCTGGCCACCCGGCCAAACTGAGTAATCGAGGGAGGAGGGCCTTGGTCTGGGATGTAACCAAGAACCCAATGGTTACTCTGACAGAACTCCAGAGTTCCTCTGTGGAGATGGTTGTCCTTCTGGAAGGTTTTACTGCAAGGATCAGGCCTTTATGGTAGAGTGGCCAGACGGAAACCACTCCTCAGTAAAAGGCACATGACAACTGGCTTGGTATTTGCCAAAAGTCACCTAAAGGACTCAGACCATGAGAAACAAGTTTCTCTGGTCTGATGAAACCAAGATTGAACTCTTTGGCATGAATGCTAAGCGTCCCTTCTGGAGGAAACATGGCAGCATCCCTACGGTGAGACGTGGTGGTGGCATCATCATGCTGTGGGGATGTTTTTCAGCGGCAGGGACTGGGAGACCAGTCAGGATCGAGGGAAAGATGAATGGAGCAAAGTACACAGAGATCATTGGTTTAAAAACCTGCTCCAGAGCCCTCAGAACCTCAGACTGGGGGCGATGACACAGCCAAGACAACACAGGAGTGGCTTCGGGACAAGTCTTTGAATGTCCAGTTTACATTTACAATGACAGCTTACCAAAAGGCAAAAGGCCTCCTGTGGGGATTAAAAATACATTTAATAGAAATATAGGACAAAACACACGACAAGAGAGACAACACTAAACTAAAATGGCGCCGGAAAAAATGGCAGCTGTTTTACGGGCGTCTAACCAATTGTGCTATTATGTGGGGGGGTTTCCCGTTATTTGTAACTTATTTTGTACATGTTTCTGCCACCGAATTTTACTGCAAAAAAAGAGCTTCTGGATATCAGGACAACGATCAGTCACCTCGGATTAGACAAAGATTTTTTCTTCAACAAGCAGGATGCACAGGATGTACTTCAGACACCCGACAAAGCCGATATCCCCTTCATTGGCAATAGAAAGAGACGCAGGTACAGAGGACACAGAGCAGGATGCCTGGTCAGGACCCGCAGAAGGCGAGTAGGAAAGCTGCCGTTACCGTCAATACTATTCGCCAACGTGCAATCATTGGACAATAAACTAGACGAGGTACGATCACGAATATCCTACCAACGGGACACCAAACTGTAATATCCTATGTTTCACGGAATCATGGCTGAATGACAACATGGATATTCAGCTAGCAGGATATACGCTGCACCGGCAGGATAGAACAGCACACTCCAGTAAGACGAGGGGGGCGGTCTGTGCATATTTGTAAACAACAGCTGGTGCACGAAATCTAAGGAAGTCTCTAAATTTTGCTCGCCTGAAGTAGAGTATATTGTGATAAATTGCAGACCACACTACTTGCCTACAGAGTTTTCAGCTATACTATTCATGGCTGTTTATTTACCACCACAGACAGATGCTGGCACTAAGACCGCACTCAGTCAGCTGTGTAAGGAAATAAGCAAACAGGAACCACTCACCCAGAGACGACGCTCCTAGTGGCCGGAGACTTTAATGCAGGGAATCTTAAATCAGTTCATTTCCATCAACATGTTAAATGTGCAACCAGAGGGAAATCATTTTAGATCACCTGTACTCCACACACAGAGACGTGTACAAAGCTCTCCCTCGCCCTCCATTTGGTAAATCTGACCACAACTCTATCCTCCTGATTCCTGCTTACAAGCAAAAATTAAAGCAGGAAGCACCAGTGATTCGGTCTATAAAAAATGGTCAGATGAAGCAGATGCTAAACCACAGTACTGTTTTGCTATCACAGACTGGAACATGTTCCGGGATTCTTCAGATGATATTGAGGAGTACACCACATCAGTCACTGGCTTTATCAATAAGTGCATTGAGGACGTCGTCCCCACAGTGACTGTACGTACATACCCCAACCAGAAGCCATAGATTACAGGCAACATTCGCACTGAGCTTAAGGGTAAAGCTGCCAATTCCAAGGTGCGGGACTCTAACCCGGAAGCTTACAAGAAATCACACTATGCCATGCGACGATCCATCGAACAGGCAAAGCGTCAATACAGGGCTAAGATTGAATCATACTACAACGCTCGTCTTATGTGGCAGCGCGTGCAAACTATTACAGACTACAAAGGGAAGCACAGCCGCGAGCTGCCCAGTGACCCAAGCCTACCAGATGAGCTAAATCACTTCTATGCTCGCTTCGAGGCAAGCAACACTGTGGCATGCATGAGAGCATCAGCTCTTCCGGACAACTCTGTGATCACGCTCTCCGTAGCCGACGTGAGTAAGACCTTTAAACAGGTCAACATACACAAGGCTGCGGGGCCAGACGGATTACCAGGACGTGTGCTCCAGGCATGTGCTGACCAACTGGCAGGTGTCTTCACTGATATGTTCAACATGTCCCTGATTCAGTCTGTAATACCAACATGCTTCAAGCAGACCACCATAGTCCCTGTGCCCACGTACACAAAGGCAACCTGCCTAAATGACTACAGACCCGTAGCACTCACATCCGTAGCCATGAAGTGCTTTGAAAGGCTGGTAATGGCTCACATCAACACCATTATCCGAGGAACCCTAGACCCACTCCAATTTGCATACCGCCCAAACAGATCAACAGATGATGCAATCTCTATTGCACTCCACACTGCCCTTTCCCACCTGGACAAAGGAACACCTATGTGACAATGCTATTCATTGACTACAGCTCAGCGTTCAACACCATATTCCCCTCAAAGCTCACCACTAAGATAAGGAACCTGGGACTAAACACCTCCCTCTGCAACTGGATCCTGGACTACAGGAAAAGGACGACCATTCTCATCAATGGGGCTGTAGTGGAGCAGGTTGAGAGCTTCAAATTCCTTGGTGTCCACATCACCAACAAACTAGAATGGTCCAAACACACCAAGACAGTCGTGAAGAGGGCACGACAAAGCCTATTCCCCCTCAGGAAACTAAAAAGGTTTGGCATGGGTCCTGAGATCCTCAAAATGTTCTACAGCTACAACATCAAAATATCCTGACTGGTTGAATCACTGCCTGGTAGGGCAATTGCTCGGCCTCCGACCGCAAGGCACTTAAGAGGGTAGTGCGTACGGCACAGTACATCACTGGGGCAAAGCTGCCTGCCATCCAGGACCTCTACACCAGGCGGTGTCAGAGGAAGGCCCTAAAAATTGTCAAAGACCCCAGCCACCCCAGTCATAGACTTTTCTCTTTACTACCGCATGGCAAGCGGTACCGGAGTGCCAAGTCTAGGACAGAAAGGCTTCTCAATATTTTTAACTCAAAGCCATAAGACTCCTGAACAGGTAACCGATGATTACCCGGACTATTTGCATTGGGTTCCCTCCCCCCAAACCTCTCTCTTACGCTGCTGCTACTCTCTGTTTATCATATATGCATCGTCACTTTAACAATACCTACATGTACATACTACCTCAATAAGCCTGACTAACAGGTGTCTGTATGTAGCCTTGCTACTAACAGGTGTCTGTATGTAGCCTTGCTACTAACAGGTGTCTGCATGTAGCCTTGCTACTAACAGGTGTCTGCATGTAGCCTTGCTACTAACAGGTGTCTGTATATAGCCTTGCTACTAACAGGTGTCTGTATGTAGCCTTGCTACTAACAGGTGTCTGTATATAGCCTTGCTACTAACAGGTGTCTGCATGTAGCCTTGCTACTAACAGGTGTCTGTATATAGCCTTGCTACTAACAGGTGTCTGTATATAGCCTTGCTAGTAACAGGTGTCTGTATATAGCCTTGCTACTAACAGGTGTCTGTATATAGCCTTGCTACTAACAGGTGTCTGTATATAGCCTTGCTACTAACAGGTGTCTGTATATAGCCTTGCTACTAACAGGTGTCTGTATGTAGCCTTGCTACTAACAGGTGTCTGTATGTAGCCTTGGTACTAACAGGTGTCTGTATATAGCCTTGCTACTAACAGGTGTCTGTATATAGCCTTGCTACTAACAGGTGTCTGTATATAGCCTTGCTACTAACAGGTGTCTGTATGTAGCCTTGCTACTAACAGGTGTCTGTATGTAGCCTTGCTACTAACAGGTGTCTGTATGTAGCCTTGCTACTAACAGGTGTCTGTATATAGCCTTGCTACTAACAGGTGTCTGTATATAGCCTTGCTACTAACAGGTGTCTGTATGTAGCCTTGCTACTAACAGGTGTCTGTATATAGCCTTGCTACTAACAGGTGTCTGTATGTAGCCTTGCTACTAACAGGTGTCTGTATATAGCCTTGCTACTAACAGGTGTCTGTATATAGCCTTGCTACTAACAGGTGTCTGTATATAGCCTTGCTACTAACAGGTGTCTGTATATAGCCTTGCTACTAACAGGTGTCTGTATGTAGCCTTGCTACTAACAGGTCTCTGTATAGAGCCTTGCTACTAACAGGTGTCTGTATATAGCCTTGCTACTAACAGGTGTCTGTATAGAGCCTTGCTACTAACAGGTGTCTGTATATAGCCTTGCTACTAACAGGTGTCTGTATATAGCTTTGCTACTAACAGGTGTCTGTATATAGCCTTGCTACTAACAGGTGTCTGTATATAGCCTTGCTACTAACAGGTGTCTGTATATAGCCTTGCTACTAACAGGTGTCTGTATATAGCCTTGCTACTAACAGGTGTCTGTATATAGCCTTGCTACTAACAGGTGTCTGTATATAGCCTTGCTACTAACAGGTGTCTGTATATAGCCTTGCTACTAACAGGTGTCTGTATGTAGCCTTGCTACTAACAGGTGTCTGTATATAGCCTTGCTACTAACAGGTGTCTGTATATAGCCTTGCTACTAACAGGTGTCTGTATATAGCCTTGCTACTAACAGGTGTCTGTATATAGCCTTGCTACTAACAGGTGTCTGTATGTAGCCTTGCTACTAACAGGTGTCTGTATATAGCCTTGCTACTAACAGGTGTCTGTATATAGCCTTGCTACTAACAGGTGTCTGTATATAGCCTTGCTACTAACAGGTGTCTGTATATAGCCTTGCTACTAACAGGTGTCTGTATGTAGCCTTGCTACTAACAGGTGTCTGTATATAGCCTTGCTACTAACAGGTGTCTGTATATAGCCTTGCTACTAACAGGTGTCTGTATGTAGCCTTGCTACTAACAGGTGTCTGTATATAGCCTTGCTACTAACAGGTGTCTGTATGTAGCCTTGCTACTAACAGGTGTCTGTATATAGCCTTGCTACTAACAGGTGTCTGTATATAGCCTTGCTACTAACAGGTGTCTGTATATAGCCTTGCTACTAACAGGTGTCTGTATGTAGCCTTGCTACTAACAGGTGTCTGTATGTAGCCTTGCTACTAACAGGTGTCTGTATATAGCCTTGCTACTAACAGGTGTCTGTATATAGCCTTGCTACTAACAGGTGTCTGTATGTAGCCTTGCTACTAACAGGTGTCTGTATATAGCCTTGCTACTAACAGGTGTCTGTATATAGCCTTGCTACTAACAGGTGTCTGTATATAGCCTTGCTACTAACAGGTGTCTGTATATAGCCTTGCTACTAACAGGTGTCTGTATGTAGCCTTGCTACTAACAGGTGTCTGTATATAGCCTTGCTACTAACAGGTGTCTGTATGTAGCCTTGCTACTAACAGGTGTCTGTATATAGCCTTGCTACTAACAGGTGTCTGTATATAGCCTTGCTACTAACAGGTGTCTGTATGTAGCCTTGCTACTAACAGGTGTCTGTATATAGCCTTGCTACTAACAGGTGTCTGTATATAGCCTTGCTACTAACAGGTGTCTGTATATAGCCTTGCTACTAACAGGTGTCTGTATATAGCCTTGCTACTAACAGGTGTCTGTATGTAGCCTTGCTACTAACAGGTGTCTGTATGTAGCCTTGCTACTAACAGGTGTCTGTATGTAGCCTTGCTACTAACAGGTGTCTGTATGTAGCCTTGCTACTAACAGGTGTCTGTATGTAGCCTTGCTACTAACAGGTGTCTGTATGTAGCCTTGCTACTAACAGGTGTCTGTATGTAGCCTTGCTACTAACAGGTGTCTGTATGTAGCCTTGCTACTAACAGGTGTCTGTATGTAGCCTTGCTACTAACAGGTGTCTGTATGTAGCCTTGCTAGTCTTATTTCAAATGTCTTTTTACTGTTTTATTTCTTTACTTACCTACACACACACACACACACACACACACACACACACACCTTTTTTTCGCACTGTTGGTTAGAGCCTGTAAGTAAGCATTTCACCTGTTGTATTCGGTGCACGTGACAAATACACTTTGATTTGTTTTGCTGGCCCTTCTGTTTGCCACTGTTCTTCCTCACTTCATCTAACCTGACCTCTGCCCCAAAGTGCTCACTCCTCCCCAACTCAAGGCTGTCCTCGTTATTGATACCAGACGGTGTCTCTTCTCCTCCCAGAGGATCCCTGATGGCTAACAATAACATGATCTGACTATGTAAACGTTTTACATTACCCTCTCTCCCTCAGTGACATATCCTGACATAATGTAAATGTGATACATTACCCTCTCTCCCTCAGTGACATATCCTGACATAATGTAAACGTTATACATTACCCTCTCTCCCTCAGTGACATTGTTAGTTTCCAAGATCTCCATCCAACACATTCCAAAGCATCTGTCTTTCCACAGAAAACCATTAACTTCTGACATAAAACCCAGTCTCTTTCTCTCCTTATATTCTATGCTTCTGATCTATCATGTCTTTAATATCTCAATGTTTAAAGTTTACCCCGAATCCAACACTAGGTAAAGCCCCGCCTTATCTCAGCTCACTGGTCACCATAGCAGCACACACCCGTAGCACGCGCTCCAGCAGGTATATCTCACTGGTCATCCCCAAAGCCAACTCATCCTTTGGCTGCCTTTCCTTCCAGTTCTCTGCTGCCAATGACTGGAACGAATTGCAGAAATCACTGAAGCTGGAGACTTATATCTCCTTCACTAACTTTAAGCATCAGCTGTCAGAGCAGTTTACAGATCACTGCACCTGTACACAGCCCATCTGTAAATAGCCCACCCAGCTACCTCATCCCTATATTGTTGTTTATCTATTTATTTGCTTCTTTGCACCCCAGTACCTCTACTTGTACATTACTCTTCTGCACATCTATCACTCTAGTGTTTAATTGCTAAATTAATAATCCACTATGGCCTATTTATTGCCTTACCTCCCTTATCCTACCTCATTTGCACACACTGTATATAGACTTTTCTATTGTGTTATTGACTGTATGTTTGTTTATTCCATGTGTAACTCTGTGTTGTTGTTTATGTCGCACTGCTTTGCTTTATCTTGGCCAGGTCTCAGTTGTAAATGAGAACTAGTTCTCAAGTAGCCTACTTGGTTAAATAAAGGTGTAATAATAAAAGAATGAGGAATTTAAATGTCATGTTTTTGTTCAGTTTAGAATGCCTTATTGATTGACCTCTGCCCTCTCCTCTCCAGGGAGTACCTGGAAGCTACATTGTGTGTGATTGAATGTTCTCCTGTCCTCTGCAGGGAGTACCTGGGGAAGCAGCTCCAGTCATCTGACCAGCAGCAGCAACAGGCTGTGGCCGTTATGACCTGAACTCTAACCCCTGACAACAGGCCATGGCCGCCAGAAGCTGAACTCTTAACCCCTGAACCCTGTATGAAACCTATTGGGTGTCTGGGTCATACAGACATGTAGTGGGCTGACTGTTTGTGTTACTGGCTGACTGTGTGTGTTACTGGCTGACTGTGTGTGTTACTGGCTGACTGTGTGTGTTACTGGCTGACTGTGTGTGTTACTGGCTGACTGTGTGTGTTACTGGCTGACTGTGTGTCCTCTGGTCTCCTCTTCTTTTCTCTGGTCTCGTCTCCTCTGGTCTCCTTCTCTCCTCTGGTCTCCTTCTCTCCTCTGGTCTCCTCCTCTCCTCTGGTCTCCGCCTCTCCTCTGGTCTCCTCCTCTCCTCTGGTCTCCTTCTCTCCTCTGGTCTCCTCTCCTTCTCTCCTCTGGTCTCCTCTTCTCCTCTGGTCTCCTCTCCTCCTCTCCTCTGGTCTCCTCTGGTCTCCTCTCCTCTGGTCTCCTTCTCTCCTCTGGTCTCCTCCTCTCCTCTGGTCTCCTCCTCTCCTCTGGTCTCCTCTGGTCTCCTCCTCTCCTCTGGTCTCCTCCTCTCCTCTGGTCTCCTCCTCTCCTCTGGTCTCATCTCCTCCTCTCCTCTGGTCTCATCTCCTCCTCTCCTCTGGTCTCCTCTCCTCCTCTCCTCTGGTCTCCTCTCCTCCTCTCCTCTGGTCTCCTCTCCTCTGGTCTCCTCTCCTCCTCTCCTCTGGTCTCCTCCTCTTCTCTGGTCTCCTCCTCTCCTCTGGTCTCCTCCTCTCTGGTCTCCTCCTCTCCTCTGGTCTCCTCCTCTCCTCTCCTTTTCTCTGGTCTCCTCCTCTCCTCTGGTCTCCTCCTCTCCTCTGGTCTCCTCCTCTCCTCTCCTTTTCTCTGGTCTCCTCCTCTCCTCTGGTCTCCTCCTCTCCTCTGGTCTCCTTTTCTCTGGTCTCCTCCTCTCCTCTCCTTTTCTCTGGTCTCCTCCTCTCCTCTGGTCTCCTCCTCTCCTTTTCTCTGGTCTCCTCCTCTCCTCTGGTCTCCTCCTCTCCTCTCCTTTTCTCTGGTCTCCTCCTCTCCTCTGGTCTCCTCCTCTCCTCTCCTTTTCTCTGGTCTCCTCCTCTCCTCTGGTCTCCTCCTCTCCTCTCCTTTTCTCTGGTCTCCTCCTTTTCTCTGGTCTCCTCCTCTCCTCTGGTCTCCTCCTCTTCTCTGGTCTCCTCCTCTCCTCTGGTCTCCTCTCCTCCTCTCCTCTGGTCTCCTCTCCTCTGGTCTCCTCTCCTCCTCTCCTCTGGTCTCCTTCTCTGGTCTCCTCCTCTCCTCTGGTCTCCTCCTCTCTGGTCTCCTCCTCTCTGGTCTCCTCCTCTCCTCTGGTCTCCTCCTCTCCTCTCCTTTTCTCTGGTCTCCTCCTCTCCTCTGGTCTCCTCCTCTCCTCTCCTTTTCTCTGGTCTCCTCCTCTCCTCTGGTCTCCTCCTCTCCTCTCCTGTTCTCTGGTCACCTCCTCTCCTCTCCTTTTCTCTGGTCTCCTCCTCTCCTCTGGTCTCCTCCTCTCCTTTTCTCTGGTCTCCTCCTCTCCTCTGGTCTCCTCCTCTCCTCTCCTTTTCTCTGGTCTCCTCCTCTCCTCTGGTCTCCTCCTCTCCTCTCCTTTTCTCTGGTCTCCTCCTCTCCTCTGGTCTCCTCCTCTCCTCTCCTTTTCTCTGGTCTCCTCCTCTCCTCTCCTTTTCTCTGGTCTCCTCCTCTCCTTTTCTCTGGTCTCCTCCTCTCCTCTGGTCTCCTCCTCTCCTCTCCTTTTCTCTGGTCTCCTCCTCTCCTCTGGTCTCCTCCTCTCCTTTTCTCTGGTCTCCTCCTCTCCTCTGGTCTCCTCCTCTCCTCTCCTTTTCTCTGGTCTCCTCCTCTCCTCTGGTCTCCTCCTCTCCTCTCCTTTTCTCTGGTCTCCTCCTCTCCTTTTCTCTGGTCTCCTCCTCTCCTTTTCTCTGGTCTCCTCCTCTCCTTTTCTCTGGTCTCCTCCTCTCCTTTTCTCTGGTCTCCTCCTCTCCTCTGGTCTCCTCCTCTCCTTTTCTCTGGTCTCCTCCTTTCCTTTTCTCTGGTCTCCTCCTCTCCTCTGGTCTCCTCCTCTCCTCTCCTTTTCTCTGGTCTCCTCCTCTCCTCTCCTTTTCTCTGGTCTCCTCCTCTCCTCTGGTCTCCTCCTTTTCTCTGGTCTCCTCCTTTTCTCTGGTCTCTTCTCCTCTGGTCTCTTTCTTCTCCTCTGGTCTCTTCTCCTCTGGTCTCTTTCTTCTCCTCTGGTCTCTTCTCCTCTGGTCTCTTCTCCTCTGGTCTCTTTCTTCTCCTCTGGTCTCTTCTCCTCTGGTCTTGATGTTGGGATAAATGTAAAAGTGATAAAGTTACTTATGTGTTGTTAAACATGAGTATGCATTCCAATAAAGTGTAATCTAGAAGGTCTGGTTGGCTCTGTTTCTTTACTGGTTCTGTTTGTTGACTGCAGGCATGGCTCATTTACAGTTAAAGGACATTATTTTATGACGTGTCTTGGTTAGTTTAAGATGTGTATATACATCTGTAGGCCATTGAAACCTGAAGGTCCTCAACATTCTGTCAAACATTGGACGACTGGGAAGGCATCCCCATGGCAACCTCAGCTGTGTGTGTGGTTAACACCGTCTATCGGAAACAGTCGGTGAAGAGCGTCTACAAGAAAATCCCCGCTGAACAGAAACGGACCACATCTGGGAGTAAACCTATACGAGTCTGAAACAGACATTACAACTCACACCCATGCAGGAGACCTGAGAGCAGGTGACAAGTAATATTGTACAGCAACCACAACTGTGATCAAACGTCTATATACAAAGCCTATCTATAAGCCTCAGAGGAGCAAGTTCTTTCAGGACGGAGTTCTCTCCATTAGAGAATTGGAGGCTGTCTGTACTGCTGGGGACCAGTATAACGCCACTGGTCTGTTGTGAGGGGCTGTCTGTACTGCTGAGGACCAGTATAACGCCACTGGTCTGTTGTGAGGGGCTGTCTGTACTGCTGAGGACCAGTATAACGCCACTGGTCTGTTGTGAGGGGCTGTCTGTACTGCTGGGGACTAGTATAACGCCACTGGTCTGTTGTGAGGGGCTGTCTGTACTGCTGGGGACCAGTATAACGCCACTGGTCTGTTGTGAGGGGCTGTCTGTACTGCTGAGGACCAGTATAATGCCACTTGTCTGTTGTCAGGGGCTGTCTGTACTACTGGGGATCAGTATTAAAAAATATATTTACAGGACAAAACACATCACAACAAGAGAGGCATCACAACACTACATAAAGAGAGACCTAAGATGACAACATAGCATGGCAGCAACACATGACAACACAGCATGGCAGCAACACATGACAACAACATGGTAGCAAAACATGACAACATGGTAGCAACACAACATGGCAGCAACACATGACAACATGGTAGCAACACAACATGGCAGCAACACAACATGACAACATAGCATGGCAGCAACACATGACAACATGGTAGCAACACAACATGGCAGCAGCACCAAACATCGTACAAACATTATTGGGCACAGACAACAGCACAAAGGTCAAGAAGGTAGAGACAACAATACATCAGGCAAAGCAGCCACAACTGTCAGTAAGAGTGTCATTGATTGAGTCTTTGAATGAAGAGATGGAGATAAAACTGTCCAGTTTGAGTATTTGTTGCAGCTCGTTCCAGTCGCCAGCTGCAGAGAACTGAAAAGAGGAGCGACCCAGGGATGTGTGCTTTGGGGACCTTTAACAGAATGTGACTGGCAGAGCGGGTGTTGTATGCAGTAGATATCTCAGGTAGGGGGGAGCGAGGCCTAAGAGGGTTTTATAAATAAGCATCAACCTGTGGTCTTGCGACGGGTATACAGAGATGACCAGTTTACAGAGGAGTATAGAGTGCAGTGATGGCCAAATGGTAAAGAACATCTAGCCGCGAGAGAGCACCCTTACCTGCCTATCTATAAATTATCCATAATCTAGCATGGGTAGGATGGTCATCTGAATCAGGGTTAGTTTGGCAGCTGGGGTGAAAGAGGAAACCAAGTCTAGATTTAACTTTAGCCTGCAGCTTTGATATGTGCTGAGAGAAGGACAGTGTACTTACCATCTAGCCATACTCCCAAGTGCTTGTATGAGGTGATGACCTCAAGCTCTAAACCCTCAGAGGTAGTAATCACACCTGTGGGGAGAGGTGCATTCTTCTTACCAAACCACATGACCTTTGTTTTGGAGGTGTTCAGAACAAGGTTAAGGGCAGGGTGTCAAGCCACAACATACGTTTTTCCAGCAGCAGACTATGATGGATAATGTCGAAAGTCTAACAAAACAGCCCCCACAATAGTTTAACCGTCAATTTCTCTTAGCCAATCATCAGTCATTCAAATCAAATCAAATTGTATTGTTCACATACACATGGTTAGCAGATGTTATTGCGAGTGTAGCATAATGCTTGTGCTTCTACATGTGTGTAAGTGCTGTGCTTGTTGAGTGTCCTTCCATACATAAGGGAAGATTTCGGCAGGTGCCGTATGGTTAGTGAGAAAGTCCATATTGGAAATGTACGGTCCCAGCATGCTGAAAGTCTGTTTGTCTATTTGTTTACTGTAAAATAGCATTGTATCTGGTCAAACACCATTTTTTCCCTACAGTTTACAATGTGTTGGTAACAGCCTGATTGGTCAGCTATTTTATCCAGCAATGGGGGCTTTACTATTCTTGGGTAGCAGAATGACTTGGTTCCCTCCAGGCCTGGGGGCGCACACTTTCTAGTAGGCTTAAATTGAAAATATGGCAAATAGGAGTGGCAATATCGTCCCCTATCATCCTCAGTAATTTTCCATCCAAGTTGTCAGACCCCGGTGGTTTGTCAGTGTTTATCAACAATCTTTTTTTCACCTCTTCCACACTGACTTTACGGAATTCAAAAGTATAATTCTAGTCTTTCATAATTTGGTCAGATATACTTGGATGTGTAGTGTCAGCGTTTGTTGCTGGCATGTCATCCCTAAGTTTGCTTATCTTGACAATGAAAAAGTCATTAAAGTAGTTGGCAATATCAGTGGGTTTTGTAATGAATGAACCATCTGATTCAATGAATGATGGAGCTGAGTTATCTTTTTCCCCAAACATTTCATTTAAGGTGCTCAAAGATTTTTACTATCGTTCTTTATTTCATTTATCTTTGTTTCGTAGTTTCTTCTTTTTCTTCTGTTTTATTCAGTTTAGTCACATGATTTCTCAGTACGTTTAACAATGGGTTGTTCAGACAGACTTATTTGCCATACCTTTTGCCTCATCCCTCTCAACCATAAAACATTTTCAATTCCTCATTAATCTAAGGGGATTTACCAGTTGTTACAGTCATTTTCTTAATGGGTGTGTGCTTATTAGTAACTGGGATAAAACAATTCATAAATGTGTCAAGTGGAGCATCTGGCTGCTCCTCATTACACTCCACGGACCAACACTTATTATTTACATCAACAACATAGGAATCACTACAAAACGTATTGTATGACCTCTTATACACTATATTAGGCCCAGCCTGACCTCTTATACACTATATTAGGCCCAGCCTGACCTCTTATACACTATATTAGGCCCAGC
This sequence comes from Oncorhynchus kisutch, assembly GCF_002021735.2. Lineage (NCBI taxonomy): Eukaryota > Metazoa > Chordata > Actinopteri > Salmoniformes > Salmonidae > Oncorhynchus > Oncorhynchus kisutch. Next base: position 49,043,931 of record NC_034203.2, on the reverse strand, counting down.
CTGACCTCTTATACACTATATTAGGCCCAGCCTGACCTCTTATACACTATATTAGGCCCAGCCTGACCTCTTATACACTATATTAGGCCCAGCCTGACCTCTTATACACTATATTAGGCCCAGCCTGACCTCTTATACACTATATTAGGCCCAGCCTGACCTCTTATACACTATATTAGGCCCAGCCTGACCTCTTATACACTATATTAGGCCCAGCCTGACCTCTTATACACTATATTAGGCCCAGCCTGACCTCTTATACACTATATTAGGCCCAGCCTGACCTCTTATACACTATATTAGGCCCAGCCTGACCTCTTATACACTATATTAGGCCCAGCCTGACCTCTTATACACTATATTAGGCCCAGCCTGACCTCTTATACACTATATTAGGCCCAGCCTGACCTCTTATACACTATATTAGGCCTAGCCTTTGGATCTTTGCTTTTCCTATATATGGCTACTATATTGTGATCACTACATCTGATGGATCTGGATTCTGCTTTAAAGCACATTTCTGCAGCATCGGTAAAGATGTGATCAATAGATGAATACATCAATACATCTAGATGATTTCATTCCTCTGCTGTTTGTAAATACCCTGGTAGGTTGACTGATAACCTGAACCAGGTTGCAGGCAGTGGTTACAGTTTGAAACTTTTTCTTTAGTGGGCAGCTTGATAAAAACCAGTCAGTATTAAGGTCACCCAGAAAATGTTGATATCACATACATTACCAAGCATTTCACACTTGTCATCCAGATACCGACTGTTTGCACTTGGTGGTCTATAGCAGCTTCCCACCAGAATGGCTTTAGGTGAGGCAGATGAACCTGTAGCCATATTACTTCAACAGTATTTAATATGAGATCCTCTCTAATCTTTACAGGAATGTTGTTCTGAATATAAACATCAACACCTCCACTATTGGCATTTCTGTATGTTCTGTAAATGTTATAACCTTGTATTGCTACCACTGTATCATCAAAGGTATTATCTAAGTGAGTTTCAGAGCTACTCAGAATATGAATGTAATCTGTTACTAGCAAATTATTGATTTCATGAACCTTGTTTCTTAAGCTACATATGTTAACGTGGGCTATTTTGAGCATTTTTCTTCCGGGATGCTTACTGTTTTCATTGCTTTACTGTGAAGCTTAGCAGCAGTAGATGTACTCATGTTATTTATGTTAGTGCAGGGTGAGCTGCACAGAGTGGACTTCCTACTAGGGCACACCGCCTCAGTGATAACAGTATAAATCTGGTTCATAGGCACATGATTACTGCATACAATAGCTGTAGGATCAGCAGAAGCATTCTGCCCCTGTTATGATGTACATTTGCTGAAGCATTATGACAATTCAGCGACACAATGGTAGGGATTAAATGAGCTGGGCTTGGGTCATTAAGTCATTGTCTCAACGCAACCTTGTAATGCTGTGAAAGGATCCAGGAACCCAAATGATTTGGGTGGTTCCCATCCTCCTTATAGTGCTGTGAAAGGATCCAGGAACCCAAATGATTTGGGTGGTTCCCATCCTCCTGATAATGCTGTGAAAGGATCCAGGAACCCAAATGATTTGGGTGGATCCCATCCTCCTTATAATGCTGTGAAAGGATCCAGGAACCCAAATGATTTGGGTGGATCCCATCCTCCTGATAATGCTGTGAAAGGATCCAGGAACCCACATGATTTGGGTGGTTCCCATCCTCCTGATAATGCTGTGAAAGGATCCAGGAACCCAAATGATTTGGGTGGATCCCATCCTCCTTATAATGCTGTGAAAGGATCCAGGAACCCAAATGATTTGGGTGGTTCCCATCCTCCTGATAATGCTGTGAAAGGATCCAGGAACCCAAATGATTTGGGTGGTTCCCATCCTCCTTATAGTGCTGTGAAAGGATCCTGGAACCCAAATGATTTGGGTGGATCCCATCCTCCTTATAATGCTGTGAAAGGATCCAGGAACCCAAATGATTTGGGTGGATCCCATCCTCCTCATAATGCTGTGAAAGGATCCAGGAACCCAAATGATTTGGGTGGATCCCATCCTCCTGATAATGCTGTGAAAGGATCCAGGAACCCACATGATTTGGGTGGTTCCCATCCTCCTGATAATGCTGTGAAAGGATCCAGGAACCCAAATGATTTGGGTGGATCCCATCCTCCTTATAATGCTGTGAAAGGATCCAGGAACCCAAATGATTTGGGTGGTTCCCATCCTCCTTATAATGCTGTGAAAGGATCCAGGAACCCAAATGATTTGGGTGGATCCCATCCTCCTCATAATGCTGTGAAAGGATCCAGGAACCCAAATGATTTGGGTGGATCCCATCCTCCTGATAATGCTGTGAAAGGATCCAGGAACCCACATGATTTGGGTGGTTCCCATCCTCCTGATAATGCTGTGAAAGGATCCAGGAACCCAAATGATTTGGGTGGATCCCATCCTCCTTATAATGCTGTGAAAGGATCCAGGAACCCAAATGATTTGGGTGGATCCCATCCTCCTTATAATGCTGTGAAAGGATCCAGGAACCCAAATGATTTGGGTGGTTCCCATCCTCCTTATAAAATGTGTTTTGTTTCCAAAAGGTATCGACATTGTCAACTAAGAGAGAGAGCTACAGTGTTTAATGTGTTCAGGCAGCAGACACAGGCAGCACACACAGGCCGCAGACACAGGCCGCAGACACAGGCAGCAGACACAGGCAGCAGACACAGGCAGCAGACACAGGCAGCAGACACAGGCCGCAGACACAGGCCGCAGACACAGGCAGCAGACACAGGCAGCAGACACAGGCAGCAGACACAGGCAGCAGACACAGGCAGCACACACAGGCTGCAGACACAGGCAGCAGACACAAGCAGCAGACACAGGCAGCAGACACAGGCAGCAGACACAGGCAGCACACACAGGCCGCAGACACAGGCAGCAGACACAAGCAGCAGACACAGGCAGCAGACACAGGCAGCACACACAGGCCGCAGACACAGGCCGCAGACACAGGCAGCAGACACAGGCAGCAGACACAGGCCGCAGACACAGGCAGCAGACACAGGCCGCAGACACAGACAGCAGACACAGGCAGCAGACACAGGCAGCAGACACAGGCCGCAGACACAGGCAGCAGACACAGGCCGCAGACACAGGCCGCAGACACAGGCCGCAGACACAGGCAGCAGACACAGGCCGCAGACACAGGCAGCAGACACAGGCAGCAGACACAGGCAGCAGACACAGGCAGCAGACACAGGCCGCAGACACAGGCCGCAGACACAGGCCGCAGACACAGGCAGCAGACACAGGCAGCCCCAGCGACAGAGGTGCAGGAAGATCAGCCTCCAGGACGTTGAATCTATTCATTGTTTTTATCCGCTCTGGGCCTCTCGTTGGGAGTGTAGACGGCTTTGCGAGAGGCCGCTGTCTTCGGCTTCCACGGCTCGTGACTTGATCCTCTTGCTCCTTCGACTATCAGCTCCGAGCAACACCAGCCAGTCGGGTAACGACAAACAAAAAGGCAGAGATGCATTCAATAAGCGCGAACGCCGTCTAGCCCCCGGCGTATAACATGTAAACATTCCACTCTATGTTTTCCCCAGTTTCTTACGTAGGCTGGCGACCTGCATGATCAAGGAAGAAAACCTCAAGCCTGTAATCCTCGGCAATGGAACTCCGTGTGGTCCGGTTTGTCCCGAAACAGAACCGAAGTAGATACAGCTCCTATAGAAGAGAAGTAGATACAGCTCCTACAGAAGCTGGAACCGTTCATTTAAACTACACAAAAACAAGTTCGGTATTCGTATTTAATGAATAAGGGTTTTGTTTTATTCAAATATAATAAACCAAGTGTTTTCCAGCATGTGGAATCGTGTCGAAGAACTTGAGAACAGAAGTAGGAGAAATACGAAGAGATTGGTTCAAAGAGCAGAGTGAGGCTGGTGGTGAACTAATCTTGTGCAGAAAATCATCGCATAAGGATTTGGGTTTGACGACAGGCACGAATTCGAAATTGAATGAACCCATCGCAGTTTAACCATATCCGACGAGAATAGGCTCCCCTCATCCGCTTCTTATGATCTACAGCCCGGGACACGGTACTTAAAGCAGCGAAAGAAAAGAGGGATGTTCAATGGGAAGACTGCCGGCAGTCTGTTTTCTCCCTGTCCAAGGAACTGGCAATGAAGACGAAGAAGTTTGCAACGGCGAAGAAACAATTACACGAGAAGAACGTCAGGCTCTTTACTTGGAAGGAAAAGAAAATGATTTTCAAGGACAACGTGGAGGCAGAGAAATTAGAGCGAGTAGGGGGGGTGTTTAGCCTAGATAGACAAAATGAGACAAGGTAAAATATAACTTGAATTGTATGCTGTTTACTATACAAATGAAGGTAGCCTATATGTTTGCGGGTCTCTGGGGAGCTTTTCAAGGGCCTCACGGACCATAAGGAAATTTGAGTTGAGAATGTGAAATGTCAGAATAATAGTAGAGAATGATTTATTTCAGCTTTTATTTCTTTCATCACATTCCCAGTGGGTCAGAAGTTTACATACTCAATTAGTATTTTGTAGCATTAGCTTTAAATTGTTTAACTCGAGTCAAACGTTTCGGGAAGCCTTCCACAAGCTTCTCACAATAAGTTGGGTGAATTTTGGCCCATTCCTCCTGACAGAGCTGGTATAACTGAGTCAGGTTTGTAGGCCTCCTTGCTCGCACACGCTTTTTCAGTTCTGCCCACAAATGTTCTATAGGAATGAGGTCAGGGCTTTGTAATGGCCACTCCAATATTTATTTTTTATTTTATCTTTATTTAACCAGGCAAGTCAGTTAAGAACAAATTCTTATTTTCAATGACGGCCTGGGAACAGTGGGTTATCTGCCTGTTCAGGGGCAGAACGACAGATTTGTACCTTGTCAGCTCGGGGATTTGAACTTGCAACCTTCCGGTTACTAGCCCAACGCTCTAACCACTAGGCTACCCTGCCGACCTTGACTTTGTTGTCCTTAAGCCATTTTCCACAACTTTGGAAGTATGCTTGGGGTCATTGTCCATTTGGAAGACCCATTTGCGAGCAAGCTTTAACTTCCTGACTGATGTCTTGAGTTGTTGCTTCAATATATCCACATCATTTTCCTTTCTCATCATGCCATCCATTTTGTGAAGTGCACCAGTCCCTCGTGCAGCAAAGCAACCCCACAACATGATGCTGCCACCGCCGTACTTCATGGTTGGGATGGTGTTCTTCGGCTTGCAAGCCACCCCCTTTTTCCTCCAAACATAACGATGGTCATTATGGCCAAACAGTTCTATTTTTGCTTCATCAGACCAGAGGACATTTCTCCAAAAAGTACGATCTTTGTCCCCATGTGCAGTTGCAAACCATAGTCTGGCTTTTTTATGGCGGTTTTGGAGCAGTGGCTTCTTCCTTGCTGAGTGGCCTTTCAGGTTATGTCGATATAGGACTGGTTTTACTGTGGATATAAATACTTTTGTACCTGTTTCCTCCAGCATCTTCACAAGGTCCTTTGCTGTTATTCTGGGATTGATTTGCACTTTTTGCACCAAAGTACATTCATCTCTAGGAGACAGAACGCGTCTCCTTCCTGAGCGGTATGACAGCTGCGTGCTCCCATGGTGTTTATACTTGCGTACTATTGTTTTTACATACGAACATGGTACCTTCAGGCGTTTGGAAAATGCTCCCAAGGATGAAGCAGAGGTCTTGGCTGATTTCTTTTGATTTTCCCATGATGTGAAGCAAAGCGTCATAGAGATTGAAGGTAGGCCTTGAAATGCATCCACAGGTACACCTCCAATTGACTCAAATGATGTGAATTACCCTATCAGAAGCTTCTAAAGCCATGGCATCATTTTCAGGAATTGTCCAAGCTGTTTAAAGGCACAGTCAACTTAGTGTATGTAAACTTCTGACCCACTGGAATTGTGATACAGTGAATTATAAGTGAAATAATCAGTCTGTAAACAATTGTTGGAAAAATGACTTTTGTCATTGTCACGCTCTGACCATAGAGAGCCCTTGGTTCTCTATGGTGTAGTAGGTCAGGGCGTGACTAGGGGGTGTTCTAGCTCAATATTTCTATGTTGGTGTTTTGTGTGGTTCCCAATTAGAGGCAGCTGGTAAATGTTGCCTCTAATTAGGGATCATATTTAGGTAGCCATTTTTCCCACCTGTGTTTGTGGGATATTGTTTTGTGTTTGTGCACCACTACTTTCACGGTTCGTTATTGGTTTATTGTTTTTGTTTAAAGTTTCACCGTAATAAAGATGTGGAACTTCAATCACGCTGCGCCTTGGTCCGCTCATTACGACGATGATTGTGACAGTCATGCATAAAGTAGATGTCCTAACCGACTTGCCAAAACTATAGTTTGTTAACAAGAAATTTGTGGAGTGGTTGAAAAAACAAGTTCTAACCGGTGCCCCCGCACATTGACTCTGTACCGGTACCCCCCTGTATATAGTCTTGCTATTGTTATTTCACTGCCTCTCTTTAATTACTTGTTACTTTTATCTCTTATTTTTATCCATATTTTTTAAAACTGCACTGTTGGTTAGGGGCTCGTAAGTAAGCATTTCACTGTTGGTGAGGGGCTCGTAAGTAAGCATTTCACTGTTGGTTAGGGGCTCGTAAGTAAGCATTTCACTGTTGGTTAGGGGCTCGTAAGTAAGCATTTCACTGTTGGTGAGGGGCTCGTAAGTAAGCATTTCACTGTTGGTGAGGGGCTCGTAAGTAAGCATTTCACTGTTGGTTAGGGGCTCGTAAGTAAGCATTTCACTGTTGGTGAGGGGCTCGTAAGTAAGCATTTCACTGTTGGTTAGGGGCTCGTAAGTAAGCATTTCACTGTTGGTTAGGGGCTCGTAAGTAAGCATTTCACTGTTGGTTAGGGGCTCGTAAGTAAGCATTTCACTGTAAGGTCGTGTCGTATTCGGCGCATGTGACTAATTACATTTGATTTGATTTTCCTTCCCCACAGAGAATATGACTTCATAGCTGGTAGAATAAACACTTTAATCCAATGCAATTAAGTCACTGATTAACCATAAACTGTTTTTCCACCTGGTATTCTAGAACCCACCTCACATGTCTCCGAGGACCTTGTGTTACCATGGAAACTGGAGAAACAAAGTGTTGCTAAGATGGGTTGGTATCCTACTCACTCTTCAAGGCCAAATCAAACCTCCTACTTCCTCTCTATTGTCTCGAACTTTAATGTTCTCTTCTCTCTCTTCTTTCTCTGTTTCACTCCCTCTCTCTCTCTCTCTCTCTCTCTCTTCTCTTTCTCTGTTTCACTCCCTCTCTCTCTCTTCTTTCTCTGAATCACTCCCTCCCTCTCTCTTCTCTCTCTTCTTTCTGTTTCATTCCCTCTCTTTCTCTCTCGTCTTTCTCTTTCACTCCCTCTCTCTCTCTCTTCTCTCTCTGTTTCACTCCCTCTCTCTCTCTTCTCTCTCTGTTTCACTCTCTCTCTCTCTCTTCTCTCTCTGTTTCACTCCCTCTCTCTCTCTCTTCTCTCTCTGTTTCACTCTCTCTCTCTCTCATCTTTCTCTGTTTCACTCCCTCCCTCTCTCTCTCTCGTCTTTCTCTGTTTCACTCCCTCTCTCTCTTCTTTCTCTGTTTCACTCCCTCTCTCTCTCTCTCTCGTCTTTCTCTGTTTCACTCCCTCTCTCTCTCTCTCTCGTCTTCCTCTGTTTCACTCCCTCTCTCTCTCTTCTCTCTCTGTTTCACTCCCTCTCTCTCTCTTCTCTCTCTGTTTCACTCCCTCTCTCTCTCTCGTCTTTCTCTGTTTCACTCCCTCTCTCTCTCTCTCGTCTTTCTCTGTTTCACTCCCTCCCTCTCTCTCTTCTTTCTCTGTTTCACTCCCTCTCTCTTCTCTCTCTTCTTTCTGTTTCATTCCCTCTCTTTCTCTCTCGTCTTTCTCTTTCACTCCCTCTCTCTCTTCTCTCTCTGTTTCACTCCCTCTCTCTCTCTTCTCTCTCTGTTTCACTCTCTCTCTCTCTCTTCTCTCTCTGTTTCACTCCCTCTCTCTCTCTCGTCTTTCTCTGTTTCACTCCCTCTCTCTCTTCTCTCTCTGTTTCACTCCCTCTCTCTCTCGTCTTTCTCTGTTTCACTCCCTCCCTCTCTCTCTCTCTTCTCTCTCTGTTTCACTCCCTCTCTCTCGTCTTTCTCTGTTTCACTCCCTCTCTCTCGTCTTTCTCTGTTTCACTCCCTCTCTCTCTCTTCTTTCTCTGTTTCACTCTCTCTCTCTCTCTCTTCTCTCTCTGTTTCACTCCCTCTCTCTCTCTCGTCTTTCTCTGTTTCACTCCCTCTCTCTCTCTTCTTTCTCTGTTTCACTCCCTCCCTCTCTCTCTTCTTTCTCTGTTTCACTCTCTCTCTCTCTCTCTCTCTCTCTTCTCTCTCTGTTTCACTCCCTCTCTCTCTCTCGTCTTTCTCTGTTTCACTCCCTCTCTCTCTCTTCTTTCTCTGTTTCACTCCCTCTCTCTCTCTCGTCTTTCTCTGTTTCACTCCCTCTCTCTCTCTCGTCTTTCTCTGTTTCACTCCCTCTCTCTCTCATCTTTCTCTGTTTCACTCCCTCTCTCTCTCTCTCGTCTTTCTCTGTTTCACTCCCTCTCTCTCTCTCGTCTTTCTCTGTTTCACTCCCTCTCTCTCTCTCTCTCTCGTCTTTCTCTGTTTCACTCCCTCCCTCTCTCTCTCTCTCTCTTGTCTTTCTCTGTTTCACTCCCTCTCTCTCTCTCTCTCTCTCTCGTCTTTCTCTGTTTCACTCCCTCTCTCTCTCTCTCATCTTTCTCTGTTTCACTCTCTCTCTCTCTCTCTCGTCTTTCTCTGTTTCACTCCCTCTCTCTCTCTCTCATCTTTCTCTGTTTCACTCCCTCTCTCTCTCTCTCTCTCTTCTTTCTCTGTTTCACTCCCTCTCTCTCTCTTCATCTCTCACGCTCACGGTCTCTCGTTCCCTTTCATTCTCTCATCTTGCTCGTCAGTCAAATTTCAATCAAATTAATTTACAACGCCCTTTTACATCAGCTGATATCTCAAAGTGCTGTACAGAAACCCAGCCTAAAACCCCAAACTGCAAGCAATGCAGGTGTAGAAGCACGGTGGCTAGGAAAAACTCCTTAGAAATGCCGGGACCAAGGAAGAAACCTAGAGAGGAACCAAGCTATGAGGGGTGACCAGTCCTCTTCTGGCTGTGCTGGGTGGAGATTATAACAGAACATGGCAAACATGTTCAAATGATCGTAGATGACCAGCAGGGTCAAATAATAATAATCACAGTAGTTGTCGAGGGTGCAACAAGTCAGCAAGTCAGCATCTCAGGAGTAATTGTCAGTTGGCTTTTCATAGCCGATCATTCAGAGCATTTCTACCGCTCCTGCTGTCTCTAGAGAGTTGAAAACAGTAGGTCTGGGACAGGTAGCACGTCCGGTGAACAGGTCAGGGTTCCATAGCCGCAGACAGAATAATTGAAACTGGAGCAGCAGCACGACCAGGTGGACTGGGGACAGCAAGGAGTCATCAGGCCATCAGGCCTGAGGCAGGGTCCTAGGGCTCAGGTCCTCTGAGAGAGCGAAAAAGAGAGAGAGCGAGTATTAGAGAGAGCATACTTAAATTCACACAGGACACCGGATAAGACAGGAGAAATACTCCAGATATTACAGACTGACCCTAGCCCCCTGACACATAAACTATTGCAGCATAAATACTGGAGGCTGAGACAGGAGGGGTCAGGAGACACTGTGGCCCCATCCGAGGACACCCCCGGACAGGGCCAAACAGGCAGGATATAACCCCACCCACTTTGCCAAAGCACAGCCCCCACACCACTAGAGGGATACCTTCAACCACCAACTATTCTGAAACAAGTCCGAGTATAGCCCACGAAGATCTCCCCCACTGCACAACCCAAGGGGGGGCACCAACCCAGACAGGAAGATCACGTCAGTGACTCAACCCACTCAAGTGACGCACCCCTCCTAGGGACGGCATGGAAGAGCACCAGTAAGCCAGTGACTCAGCCCCTGTAATAGGGTTGGAGGCAGAGAATCCCAGTGGAGAGAGGGGAACCGGCCAGGCAGAGACAGCAAGGGTGGTTCGTTGCTCCAGTGCCTTTCCGTTCACCTTCCCACTCCTGGGCCAGACTACACTCAATCATAGGACCTACTGAAGAGATGAGTCTTCAATAAAGACTTTAAGGTCGAGACCGAATCTGCGTCTCTCACATGGGTGGGCAGACCATTCCATAAAAATGTAGCTCTATAGGAGAAAGCCCTGCCTCCAGCTGTTTGCTTAGAAATTCTAGGGACAATATGGATGCCTGCATCTTGTGACAGTAGGGTACTTGCAGGCATGTACGGCAGGACCAAATCAGAGAGGGAAGTAGGAGCAAGCCCATGTAATGATTTGTAGGTTAGCAGTAAAACCTTGAAATCAGCTCTAGCCTTAACAGGAAGCCAGTGTAGGAGTAATATGGTCAAATGTTTTGGTTCTAGTCAAGATTCTAGCAGCCGTATTTAGCACTAACTGAAGTTTATTTAGTGCTTTATCCGGGTAGCCGGAAAGTAGAGCATTGCAGTAGTCTAACCTAGAAGTGACAAAAGTATAGATACATTTTTCTGCAGCATTTTTGGACAGAAAGTTTCAGATTTTTGCAATGTTCCGTAGATGGAATGTTACGTATGTTCGTCAACAGAGAGATCAGGGTCCAGAGTAACGCTGAGGTCCTTCAGTTTTATTTGAGACGACTGTACAACCATCAAGATTAATTGTCAGATTCAACAGAAGATCTCTTGGTTTTTTGGGACCTAGAACAACCATCTCTGTTTTGTCCGTAAGTAAAACTTTTGCCGCCATCCACTTCCTTATGTCTGAAACACAGGCTTCCAGGAAGGGCAATTTTGGGGCTACGTCCGCATAGCGGTGAAATTTGACATTGTGTTTCTGAATGACATCACTAAGAAGTAAAATATGTAGTGAAAACAATAGTGGTTCTGAAACAGAGCCTTGAGGAACACCAAAATGTACAGTTGATTTATCAGAGGACAAACCATCTACAGAGACAAACTGATATTTTTCCGACAGATTAAATCTTAACCAGTCCAGAACTTGTCCTTGAAGACTAATTTGGGTTTCCAATTCTGGGTCAATGTTTGGCTTTTTCAAGAGAGGCTTTATTACTGCCACCTTTAGTGAGTTTGGTACAATGGATAGAGAGCTGTTTATTATGTTCAACATAGGAGGGCCAAGCACAGGAAACAGCTCTTTCAGTAGTTTAGTTGGAATAGGGTCCAGTATGCAGCTTGGAGGTTTAGAGGCCATGATTATGTTCATCAGTGTGTCAATATATATAGTACTGAAACACTTGAGTGTCTCCCTTGATCCTCGGTCCTGGCAGAGTTGTGCAGACTCAGAACAACTGAGCTTTGGAGGAATATGCAGATTTAAAGAGTGTAGTGGGTGCGAAGTCAGGCGCAGGAAGCAGAGAGTTCAGGGTAGTGCTATATCGTTTAATGTACAAAAACGGTGAATATACACCAACCCCACGGAACACAAATGCCCCAAACACGGGGGACTTAAACAGTCCAGCAAAACCCAAGAACATGGGAAAACCGAGACACACAGACGTGTACACGCGTACAGGCAGGCCTACTGGTAAATAAAGCCTGACCAATCAGCCTAAAATGAACACAGATGAAACCAATAAACAGAAAGGGGGAAAAGGGATCAGTGGCAGCTAGTAGGCCAGTGACGACGACTGCCGAGCGCCACCCGTACAGGAAGGGGAGCCACCTTCGGTAGGAGTCGTGACAAGGAATGCGTATTTTGCTTTCGCGGGGGATATGGTCACTAGTGTAACCAGGAGGTGAGGCCTCATTTAACACAGTAAATTCATCAGGCTTAAGCCATATTTCAATCAAGCTAATCACATCAAGTTGACTATAACTGCCTTGGAAGTGAGGGATCTGGGATGCCGTCTGGGCCGGCAGCCTTGAGAAGGTTAACACGTTTAAATGTCTTACTCACGTCGGCCACGGCAAAGGAGAGCCCACAGTCCTTGGTAGCGGGCCGTGTCGATGGCACTGTATAATCATCAAAGCAGGAAAATAAGGTGTTTAGTTTGTGTGGAAGCAAGATGTTGTTGTCCGTGACGTGGCTGGTTTTCCTTTCGTAGTCTGTGATTGTCTGTTACCCTGCCACATACGTCTCGTGTCTGATCCGTTGAATTGTGACTCCACTTTGTCTCTATACTGACATTTCGTTTGTTTGATTGCTTTGCAGAGGGAATAACTATGCTGTTTGTATTCGGACATATTCTCTTTCCATAGTTACATGCGGTGATTCAAGCTTTCAGTTTTGAATGCTGCCTTCTATCCACGGTTTCTGTTTAGGAAAGGTTTTAATAGTCACAGTAGGTACAACATCTCTTATACACTTCATTATAAACTCACTCACAGAATCAGCGTATAAATCTATATTATTCTCTGAGGCTACCCGGAACATGTCCCAGTCCACGTGATCAAAACAATCTTGAAGCGTGGATTCCAATTGGTCAGCATTGAATAGTCCTAAGCACGGGTTCTTCCTGTTTGAGCTTCTGTCTGTAGGAAGGGAGGAGCAAAATGGAGTTGTGGTCAGATTTGCCGAAAGGAGGGTGGGAGAGAGTCTTTTACGCTTTGTGTAAGTTAGAGTAGCAGTGATCCAGTGTTTTTCCAGCGCAAGTGCTACAGTCGATATACTGATAGAATTTAGGTAGCCTTGTTCTCAAATTTGCTTTGTTAATTAACTTCTTTGGGACTGGGGGCAGTATTGAGTAGCTTGGATGAATAAAGTTTCCAGAGTAAACTGCCTGCTACTCAGGCCCAAAAGCTAGAATATGCAAATAATTAGTAGATCTGGATATAAAACACTCTGATGTTTCTAAAACTGTTTGAATAATGTCTGTGAGTATAACAGAACTCATATGGCAGGCAAGAACCTGAGAAAAAATCCAAACAGGAAGTGGTAAATCTGAGGTTTGTAGGTTTTCAAGTCTTTGCCTACCCAATATGCAGTGTCTATGGGGTCATATTGCACATCCTAAGGCTTCCACTAGATGTCAACAGTCTTTAGAACCTTGCTTCAGGCTTCTACTGTGAAGGGGGAGCGAAAAAGAGCTGTTTCAACAAGGTGTCTGGCAGAATGCCATGAGCTACATCATGTGCGTGGCCGTGAGAACGAGCTGCGTTCCTTTTCATTTCTAAAGACAAAGGAATTGTCCGGTTGAAACATTATTGAAGATTTATGATAAAAACATCCTAAAGATTGATTCCATACATCGTTTGACATGTTTCTACGAACTGTGATATAACTTTTTTGACTTTTCGTCTGAACTAAGCAATCGGGCATTGAGCATTTGGATTACTGGGCAAAATGCGCGAACAAAAAGGAGGTATTTGGACATAAATGATGGACTTTATCGAACAAAACAAACATTTATTGTGGAACTGGGATTCCTGGGAGTGCATTCCGATGAAGATCATCAAAGGTAAGTGAATATTTATAACGCTATCTCTGACTTTTCTGACACCTCTCCTTCTTTGTAAAATGGCTGTATGTTTTTCTGTGACTAGGCGCTGACCTAACATAACCGCAAGGTGTGCTTTCGCAGTAAAGCCTTTTTGAAATCTGAAACAGTGGACGCTAGCATGTCACATATCCCAGAGCAGTTTTAAAAATCCCCAGCTCCAATAAATGCAGCCTCATGATATATGGTTTCCAGTTTGCATAAAGTCCAGTGAAGTTCCTTGAGGGCCGTCACGGTATCGACTTGAGGGGGGGAGGTGGTTGTACACGGCTGTGACAATAACCAAAAAGAATTCCCTTGAGAGATAATACGGTCGCATTTGAGAGGAAACAATAGATCAAGTGAACAAAAGGGCTTGAGTTCCTGCATGCTGTTACAATTACACCATGAGACGTTAATCATGAAACACCTCTGCCTCCCTTTTTCTTCCCAGAAAGATTCCTGTCGGCGCGACACACAAAGTATCCAGGTGGCTGTACCGACTCTGACAGCATATCCCGATAGAGCCATGTTTCCATGAAACAGAGTATGTTACAATCCCTGATGTCTCTCTGGAAAGCAACCCTTGCCCTAATCACATCTACCTTGTTGTCAAGAGAGTGGACATTAGCGAGTAATGTACTCGGAAGCGTTGGGTGGTGTGCGCACATCCAAAGTCTGACCAGAAGACTGCTCCATCTACCTCTTCTCCAGCGCCATTGTTTGGGTCAGCCTCCAGAGTCCAATGTCGGTGAGCTTTACACCACTCCAGCCGATGCTTGGTATTGGTGATCTTCGGCTTGTGTGTGGCTGCTTGGCCATGGAAACCCATTTTATGAAGCTCCCGACGAACAGTTCTTGTGCTGATGTTGCATCCAGAGGCAGTTTGGAACTCGGTAGTGAGTGTTGCAACTGAGGACAGATCATTTTGATGCACTATGCGCTTAAGCACTCAGGGGTCCCTTTCTGTGAGCTTGTGTGGCCTGTCACTTCACGGCTAAGCTGCTGTTGCTCCTAGACACTTCCACTTCACAATAACAGCACTTAGTTGACTGGGGCAACTCTAACAGGGAAGAAATTTGACGAACTGACTTGTTGGAAAGGTGGCATCCTATAACTGTGCCACGTTGAAAGTCACTGAGCTCTTCAGTAAGGCCATTTTGCTGTCAATGTTTGTCTGTGGAGATTGCATGGCTATGTGCTCGATTTTATATACCCGTCAGCAAATATCAGAATCCACAAATTTGAAGGGGTGTCCACATACTTTTGTATACATAATGTATGTAGAATTTTGTTCCAGCATTAAAACTAAAAGGTATCTTCAACAACAAAGTTAGATAGAAGCCTTGTAACAAAAAGGTCATGTTTGAGTTGAGTTTATTTTGTTTTTACAGGGACATTAATCAACGTGTCAGTAAAAGTGACGGTTTTAGCCAGCCGGCTCATTTTCAACCGCAGTCCCTGGACAGGTTATTAAAAACAATTACAATATAGACAATCATTGAGCAGTGAGCACACGCAGAGCAACATAGGACAAGCAAGACGTAGCATACAGACAGAACAACATAGGACAAGCAAGACGTAGCATACAGACAGAGAAACATAGAACAAAAGGCAGCAAGACAAAATTCATAAAAGCAACAAAGTAGTTTCCACACATCACAAGCTACAGACAACAGACAACATGGAAAGCAGCAATACACAACTAGGGATTATGTTCACAAATCTGATTGACCTTTAGCCATGTCTTCATGCATTTTGTGAAAGTGTGATAGGTGGTGCAGTTATGTGTGTCTGATGGCAGTGTATTCCAGACATGGGAAGCTCTCACAGAGAAAATGGATTTACTAAAGGTGCTTTTCCTTAAGGGAACTATACAGTCACCTCTTATGGCAGACCTTGTGGATCTGCTGCCATATGTTTGGGTTTTCTGTTTAACAAAACAGGCCAGGCCATTTAGGATCTTGAATACAAGACATGCGTCGGTGTATTGCACAAGATTTTCCCAACTCAGGAGTTCATGCTTTCTGAGGATGTAACAATGATGATGGCTATTGAGCTTCCTATCAAGCACTTTGAGAGCCTGTTTGTAGAGACAGACTGAATAAGTTTTAATGTTGTACAGCAAGCTTGGGCCCAACTAGTCAAGCAGAATGTTAAGTGGGGAGTATCATAGATTTGAAGTACAGTTTTGCTACCTCTGTAGTCAAACAATTTCATATTAATTGGAAATGAGCTAGGTTTAATTTGGTTATCTGAATGACCTTTTTCACATGCCTTTTAAAAGAGAGTTTGGAATCAAGTATGATGCCAAGGTACTTAAAATCAGATACCACCTGGAGCTTCTCCCCTGACACATAGACGTCTGGCTCAGTAGCATCTGTTGCCCTCTTTGTGAAGAACATGCAAACAGTTTTTTTCACATTGAGATGCAAACATGAGTCACTGAGCCACTTTGTAACCTGGACCATTACAGTTGTGAGTTCTTGTGCAGCTTGTTGTTTGCTCTTTGCATGCACATATATCACTGTAGATGTCTACGGCCAACCTTTCGATACAGGATGCAGTCACCTCAAAACAAAAGGCACTATGGGAGATGACATCCAAAGCTTTAAGAGTAGCAGCACTCTGATAAATAATATCACCATAATCTAGAACAGATGAAAAGGTTGACTGAATGCTTCCTACTGCTTAGAGAAAGACACAATCTGTTTCTGTAGAAAAGCCAACTTTAAATCTTTGCTTCTTAACCAGCTCATATGTTTTTTAAACATCAAATATAAATTCAAGTTTACGGGAAAAAGTTCAATTGGAGAACCATCTAATGAGTGAACATGTAGTTAATATGAAACATTCTTACGAGAGTTTAAAAACAACATGTATTTAGTTTTGCCCATATTAAGCATACGTTTTAAATTAGCAAGGGATTCCCTCATAGCAATAAAATGTGATTGTAGTTTTGACACAGCCAGATCAACAGTCAGGGTAATATCATACATAATAGTATCATTCACATGTAGGTGAAGTGTACACATTTAACAGATTGACCAATGGTGTTTATATAAATAGGGAAGAGAACATTTCCCAAAATCGACCTGTGGTGCAACTTTATGTACTTCAAGAAATTCATACTCAACCCCATCAATCACCAATGGCCTGAGTTGTGTAATCATGAAACCATAAACAGGCGTCAGAGCTCAGGCCTATCGAGGACAACTTAATCAATAAAATAGAATGATCAAGAGTATCAAAAGCTTTTGATTGGTCCACAAACAAAGCAGCACATTTCGTTGTAGTGTCTACAGCATTGATCTTTAACAACTGTAGTGGTTGTTGTAATAGTACTATGTCCAGGACTAAACCCTGACTGTAGTGGTTGTTGTCCAGGACTAAACCCTGACTGTGGTGGTTGTTGTTGAGGACTAAACCCTGACTGTAGTGGTTGTTGTCCAGGACTAAACCCTGACTGTGGTGGTTGTTGTTGAGGACTAAACCCTGACTGTAGTGGTTGTTGACCAGGACTAAACCCTGACCGTAGTGGTTGTTGTCCAGGACTAAACCCTGACTGTAGTGGTTGTTGTCCAGGACTAAACCCTGACTGTGGTGGTTGTTGTTCAGGACTAAACCCTGACTATGGTGGTTGTTGTTGAGGACTAAACCCTGACTGTAGTTGTTGTTGTCCAGGACTAAACCCTGACTGTAGTGGTTGTTGTCCAGGACTAAACCCTGACTGTAGTGGTTGTTATCGAGGACTAAACCCTGACTGTAGTGGTTGTTGACCAGGACTAAACCCTGACTGTAGTGGTTGTTGTCCAGGGCTAAACCCTGACTGTAGTGGTTGTTGTCCAGGGCTAAACCCTGACTGTAGTGGTTGTTGACCAGGGCTAAACCCTGACTGTAGTGGTTGTTGACCAGGACTAAACCCTGACTGTAGTGGTTGTTGACCAGGACTAAACCCTGACTGTAGTGGTTGTTGATCAGGACTAAACCCTGACTGTAGTGGTTGTTGATCAGGACTAAACCCTGACTGTAGTGGTTGTTGACCAGGACTAAACCCTGACTGTAGTGGTTGTTGTAATAGTACTATAACCAGGACTAAACCCTAAACATGGCCATTAAGGCTAGATTCTTCATGACCAGCAGGGTCAAATAATAATAACAGTTGTTGTAGAGGGTGCAACAGGTCAGTACCTCAGGAGTAAATGTCAGTTGGCTTTTCATAGCCAAGCATTTTGAATGTAAACCAATCGTTTCCCTGTCCTTATGGAGCGGCAGCACCTCCACGTCCTGATGGAGCGGCAGCACCTCACCATCCTGATGGAGTGGCAGCACCTCCCCGTCCTGATGGAGCGGCAGCACCTCCCTGTCCTGATGGAGCGGCAGCACCTCCCCGTCCTGATGGAGCGGCAGCACCTCCCTGTCCTTATGGAGCGGCAGCACCTCCCCGTCCTTATGGAGCGGCAGCACCTCCCCGTCCTGATGGAGCGGCAGCACCTCCCCACCCTGAAGGAGCGGCAGCACCTCCCTGTCCTGATAGAGCGGCAGCACCTCCCACCCTGATGGAGCGGCAGCACCTCCCCACCTTAATGGAGCGGCAGCACCTCCCCACCTTAATAGAGCGGCAGCACCTCCCCACCCTGAAGGAGCAGCAGCACATCCCCGTCCTGATGGAGCGGCAGCACCTCCCCACCTTATGGAGCGGCAGCACCTCCCCACCTTATGGAGCGGCAGCACCTCCACGTCCTGATGGAGCGGCAGCACCTCCCTGTCCTTATGGAGCGGCCAGCACCTCCCCACCTTATGGAGCGGCAGCACCTCCCCACCTTATGGAGCGGCAGCACCTCCCTGTCCTGATGGAGCGGCAGCACCTCCCCACCCTGAAGGAGCGGCAGCACCTCCCTGTCCTGATAGAGCTGCAGCACCTCCCTGCCCTGATTGAGCGGCAACACCTCCCCACCCTGAAAGGAGCGGCAGCACCTCCCCACCTTAATGGAGCGGCAGCACCTCCCCACCTTAATGGAGCGGCAGCACCTCCCCACCTTAATGGAGCGGCAGCACCTCCACGTCCTGATGGAGCGGCAGCACCTCACCATCCTGATGGAGTGGCAGCACCTCCCCGTCCTGATGGAGCGGCAGCACCTCCCTGTCCTGATGGAGCGGCAGCACCTCCCTGTCCTGATGGAGCGGCAGCACCTCCCTGTCCTTATGGAGCGGCAGCACCTCCCCGTCCTTATGGAGCGGCAGCACCTCCCCGTCCTGATGGAGCGGCAGCACCTCCCCACCCTGAAGGAGCGGCAGCACCTCCCTCTCCTGATAGAGCGGCAGCACCTCCCACCCTGATGGAGCGGCAGCACCTCCCCACCTTAATGGAGCGGCAGCACCTCCCCACCTTAATGGAGCGGCAGCACCTCCCCACCTTAATGGAGCGGCAGCACCTCCCCACCTTAATGGAGCGGCAGCACCTCCCCACCTTAATAGAGCGGCAGCACCTCCCCACCCTGAAGGAGCAGCAGCACATCCCCGTCCTGATGGAGCGGCAGCACCTCCCCACCTTATGGAGCGGCAGCACCTCCCCACCTTATGGAGCGGCAGCACCTCCACGTCCTGATGGAGCGGCAGCACCTCCCTGTCCTTATGGAGCGGCAGCACCTCCACATCATGATGGAGCGGCAGCACCTCCCCACCTTAATAGAGCGGCAGCACCTCCCCACCCTGAAGGAGCAGCAGCACATCCCCGTCCTGATGGAGCGGCAGCACCTCCCCACCTTATGGAGCGGCAGCACCTCCCCACCTTATGGAGCGGCAGCACCTCCCTGTCCTTATGGAGCGGCAGCACCTCCCCACCTTAATGGAGCGGCAGCACCTCCCCGTCCTGATGGAGCGGCAGCACCTCCCCGTCCTGATGGAGCGGCAGCACCTCCCCGTCCTGATGGAGTGGCAGCACCTCCCCACCTTAATGGAGCGGCAGCACCTCCCTGATCTTATGGAGCGGCAGCACCTCCCCACCCTGATGGAGCGGCAGCACCTCCCCACCTTAATGGAGAGGCAGCACCTCCCTGTCCTTATGGAGCGGCAGCACCTCCACATCCTGATGGAGCGGCAGCACCTCCCTGTCCTTATGGAGCGGCAGCACCTCCACATCATGATGGAGCGGCAGCACCTCCCCACCTTAATGGTGAGGCAGCACCTCCCTGTCCTTATGGAGAGGCAGCACCTCCCTGTCCTTATGGAGCGGCAGCACCTCCACGTCCTGATGAAGCGGCAGCACCTCCCCATCCTGATGGAGCGGCAGCACCTCCCCGTCCTTATGGAGTGGCAGCACCTCCCTGTCCTGATGGAGCGGCAGCACCTCCCCACCTTATGGACCAGCAGCACCTCCCTGTCCTTATGGAGCGGCAGCACCTCCCCACCTTATGGAGCGGCAGCACCTCCCTGTCCTGATTGAGCGGCAGCACCTCCCCACCTTATGGAGCGGCAGCACCTCCCCACCTTATGGAGCGGCAGCACCTCCCTGTCCTGATGGAGCGGCAGCACCTCCCCACCCTGAAGGAGCGGCAGCACCTCCCCACCCCGAGGGAGCGGCAGCACCTCCCTGTCCTTATGGAGCGGCAGCACTTCCCTGTCCTTATGGAGCGGCAGCACAAGAGATGATTTCCAGACTTTTGGAATATTTCCTGGGAACAATGTTGAGTAAAAAAACGTGCGTTATTGTGCCAACAATGATGGGGGCTGCATACTTAAGCAGACCAGGAACCAATTAGTCCCTATGGATTTCTTGCTGTCTAGTCGGTCCCTATGGATTTCTTGCTGTCTAGTCGGTCCCTATGGATTTCTTGCTGTCTAGTCCAGTCCCTATGGATTTCTTGCTGTCTAGTCAGTCCCTATGGATTTCTTGCTGTCTAGTCCCTATGGATTTCTTGCTGTCTAGTCAGTCCCTATGGATTTCTTGCTGTCTAGTCGGTCCCTATGGATTTCTTGCTGTCTATTGCTAGCAAAGCATCCAGGACTTATTTTTCTCAAAATGTGACCGACCGGCTCGAATCGGTCTTGTGTAGCAAAATTTTAAATTGTGTTTTTTACATTGGTTAAAAGTAGATTGTATATCATACACTACAGATGAGGAACAATATCATACACTACAGGTGAGGAACAATATCATACACTACAGGTGAGGAACAATATCATACACTACAGGTGAGGAACAATATCATACACTGCATGTGAGGAACAATATCATACACTACAAGTGAGGAACAATGGGAAAGTAATTCTGCTTTGAAAGTAAACTTGTAATCTCACTTTTGAGAAAATGTCCCTTGAATGTTTGGTACACCAACTGGAGAGCTCTTTTTTGTCTACACCCATTCAGCATCGTTCACACCCTCTCATATGCTTTAGCCCCACCCAGCTCTTTAAGGATTCACATTTGAGGCCATGTACTAAACAACCAAAGAATTCAAGACTAAAGGCTGGTTTATACTGCAGGTGTGTTAATAAATTCAATCTGGAGTGCCAGAGTGTGCTCAGAGTGAGCTCTGGGCATTTGTAAACTCAGAGTTGTCAGATTCTCTCGGAGCGGACACTGGACGCTCTGTGCGAGGAGTAGTGTTGATCCGAGTGTTCTGACTTAACAGTCAAGCACCAAAGCTAACTGGCTAATGTTGGCTAGCTTGCTAATTGGCTAACGTTTAACGTTAGCGTTTAACGTTTTTATGTTGTCCAGAGCGTTGGTGACTGCAACTGGGATTTTTTTGCCAGCGTTTACTGACACTGGCCATATACAGCATGTGTTGCACGTTTGTAAATTCATAAATTATTCTGCACTCTGAAACACTCAGACGAGTGTTCTGAAATCAGAGTAGCTAGCCAGAGCAAATTTACCAGCTACGTCTATTGTCAGTTTTCGCAGTGGCATCATGAACATTCTATTGAAATGGTTACCTGCATAGTGGAGTCTTCAGTTTAGACATGTAGTTAGTTAATCCCAATTCATAATGTTACTAACCAGCTTCAGTTGTGGAGATTTACTGTTTGCTAGTAAACTTTGCAAGCTAGCTGGATATGTAATACTTGTGATTTACATCTGTTTGGAATCTTATCTTGTATTTCTATGTGTTTGTCCTGGTATGGTTCCCAATCAGAGGCAGCTGGCAATCGTTGTCTCTGACTGAGAACCATACTTAGGTAACCTGGTTTCGCCCTTGAGTTGTGGGTAGTTATTTTCTGTTGTGTGTCTGCACCAGCCAGAACTGTTTCGGTCATTCGCTTTGTTATTTTTGTGATTTCAGTGTTCATTAAATAAATAAATATGGACACATACCACGCTGCACCTTGGTCCTCTCCTTCCAACAGCCGTTACACAATGTCAACCCTTGTCAATTATGCTACATAGCGCGCTAGTAAAATTATTTACAGTTGCTGATGTAACACATTTGCTAACAAGTTACGATAGCTAGGTGTTGCGTATAACAAGTTAGCATTTGCTAGGCTAACTACATAGCCAACTCATGTCTTGTGCTAACTTTTGCTAGTAAACCTAGCTTTAGGGGTCTTTTTGTAACGTTGTAGCTTGCTGTTTAGTAGCTAGCCATATCTACGACTAAAAAGCGAAGAGGTTTCACTATTGAGATACAAAAGATCTCAGAACGTAAAACCTATACTATTTTTTCTCATAGATATGCCACCTTCTTAATGGAAATGTCGACTCCTACACTCCTCCATACTGTCTTCTAAAATCCTCCTTTCCACTTTTCACTACTCCATCTGGTCTGTTGGAATCAACATCTCCACTTAACAATACTGTTGACTAGAATCAACATTTCCCCTTCTCCATACTGTCTTCAGAATCATCACCTCCACTCCTCCATACTGTCATCTAGAATCATTACCTCCACTCCTCCATACTGTCTTCTAGAATCAACACCTCCACTCCTCCATACTGTCTTCTAGAATCAACACCTCCACTCCTCCATACTGTCTTCTAGAATCAACACCTCCACTCCTCCATACTGTCATCTAGAATCATCACCTCCACTCCTCCATACTGTCTTCTATAATCATCACCTCCACTCCTCCATACTGTCTTCAGAATCAACACCTCCACTCCTCCATACTGTCTTCAGAATCAACACCACCACTCCTCCATACTGTCATCTAGAATCATCACCTCCACTCCTCCATACTGTCTTCTATAATCAACACCTCCACTCCTCCATACTGTCTTCTATAATCAACACCTCCACTCCTCCATACTGTCTTCTATAATCAACACCTCCACTCCTCCATACTGTCTTCTATAATCAACACCTCCACTCCTCCATACTGTCATCTAGAATCATCACCTCCACTCCTCCATACTGTCTTCAGAATCAACACCTCCACTCCTCCATACTGTCTTCAGAATCAACACCACCACTCCTCCATACTGTCATCTAGAATCATCACCTCCACTCCTCCATACTGTCTTCTATAATCAACACCTCCACTCCTCCATACTGTCTTCTATAATCAACACCTCCACTCCTCCATACTGTCTTCTATAATCAACACCTCCACTCCTCCATACTGTCTTCTAGAATCAACACCTCCACTCCTCCATACTGTCTTCTAGAATCAACACCTCCACTTAACAATACTGTCTTCTAGAATCAACACCACCACTCCTCCATACTGTCATCTAGAATCATCACCTCCACTCCTCCATACTGTCTTCTATAATCAACACCTCCACTCCTCCATACTGTCTTCTATAATCATCACCTCCACTCCTCCATACTGTCTTCTAGAATCATCACCTCCACTCCTCCATACTGTCTTCTAGAATCAACACCTCCACTCCTCCATACTGTCATCTAGAATCATCACCTCCACTCCTCCATACTGTCATCTAGAATCATCACCTCCACACCTCCATACTGTCTTCCGAATCAACACCACTCCTCCATACTGTCATCTAGAATCATCACCTCCACTCCTCCATACTGTCTTCTATAATCAACACCTCCACTCTTCCATACTGTCTTCTATAATCATCACCGCCACTCCTCCATACTGTCTTCTAGAATCAACACCTCCACTCCTCCATACTGTCATCTAGAATCATCACCTCCACTCCTCCATACTGTCTTCTATAATCATCACCTCCACTCCTCCATACTGTCTTCTATAATCAACACCTCCACTCCTCCATACTGTCATCTAGAATCATCTTCTCCACTCCTCCATACTGTCTTCAGAATCAACACCTCTACTCCTCCATACTGTCTTCTAGAATCAACACCTCCACTCCTCCATACTGTCGTCTAGAATCAACACCTCCACTCCTCCATACTGTCTTCTATAATCAACACCTCCACTCCTCCATACTGTCTTCTATAATCATCACCTCCACTCCTCCATACTGTCTTCTATAATCAACACCTCCACTCCTCCATACTGTCTTCTAGAATCAACACCTCCACTCCTCCATACTGTCTTCTAGAATCAACTAATCCACTCCTCCATACTGTCTTCTAGAATCAACACCTCCACTCCTTCACTCCTACATACTGTTGACTCGAATCAACACCCCCACTCCTCCATACTGTCTTCTAGAATCAACTAATCCACTCCTCCATACAGTCTTCTAGTATCTAGATATCACATAGTTGCTTAGTTACTGAGTGAGGCCCACATGGTAAAGACACACGTTATATGTTACAGAAAGTGTGGGGCTGCATGGTGAGGAAAGCCTGGCAACCTGAATATGTACTCTTTCTCTGTCTTTACTCAGCCTTAGTTTGCAAACACAGGCTGGTTGGTTGATGAGAAGATTACGGAATATTGAATTAGTCATTAAATATCACTGGAGAAGTATACAGACGTGTAGGCTATTATCAATGACAAAACAGTATAGCTACATAGTTTAATTGGGTATAGAAAAGAGATATGTTATTCTGCTTGCCGTCTACTTATGGCTTGGAATTAATATACATTTAATTGAGGAAGTATTAATAACTCATACAAAAAAATTGCATTGGGAAAGAAGGAATGCAGATTTAGACTACATATTGGAAACGACCATCTTTTCAGTTTTGCTTGCTGCATATAGCCGTGTGTTTCTGTGTGTAGGTGGGCTCGGTCTTCTCTCAGCTCTGATGTCACTCACTGCAAGCGCCTTAGGCTTGGAGCGTGCGCCACCAGGGAAGTCAGTGGCTAGTTCATGCGGGGAAATCTGATTGAGAGCGCGTGAAACCGTGATAGCTCGCACTACAAGGGTAGTTACTTTCTGGAAAGGATGGATGATCAAGGTTTGTTGATGGTAAAATATCCTGTTTAACTGTGGACACTTTTCACTCCAGTCAACTTTAAAAGAGGCAGTTATCAAAGGTTATGTGAATGTTATTGTTCTGTTTAAAATATTATCTTCAGATATTTATCCTATAGCCTATATTGAAACTTGTACAAACACCTCAACATGCAAATGTCATGTTAATTATTGCAACAACGCACCGTTTGAGAGTAACACTATAATCGTCAGTGTAACATTCAGTTCGTGTCTCTCCGCTGGCCCAGTTGGTTTCAGCACTATGGCCAGCGCCGGTTCCCGGGACAGTAACGGCGTTGTGCAGATCTTCAAGGAGGACCGGTGCCCATCCGGTAGGCTCGAGGACTGCCTCCTCAACTTCACCTGGCAGCCAGGTTTCCCAGAGCTGTTCAACTACACAGCTAATGGCAGCTGGCTGGGGGAACCGGAGCCCATGTCGCCAATCATCCTTATCATAGCAGCGATGTACTCCGTAGTGTTTGTGGTCGGACTGGTTGGAAACTGTCTGGTCATGTTTGTCATCATCAGGTGAGTCTGGGATAGTCATGTTCTGACTAGGTTAGTCTACTCCTGTCCCTTGTCCGTATGGTCCATGGGGAGTAAACTAGGGGTTGTAGGCTATGTGATGCATAGATGAAGGCATCACTACTTTAGCAAAGATCCAAGCATGCAGCCTTGGGAGTTTTTTTCCCCAGCGCTGGACCATGGTTAGGTGTAATCTAGACTGTGGTTAGGTGTAATCTAGACTGTGGTTCGGTGTAATCTAGACCGTGGTTAGGTGTAATCTAGACTGTGGTTCGGTGTAATCTAGACCGTGGTTAGGTGTAATCTAGACTGTGGTTCGGTGTAATCTAGACCGTATTTAGGTGTAATCAAGCCTGTGGTTAGGTGTAATCTGGACTATGGTTAGGTGTAATCTGGACCATGGTTAGGTGTAATCTAGACTGTGGTTAGGTGTAATCTAGACTGTGGTTAGGTGTAATCTAGACTGTGGTTATGGTGTAATATAGACTGTGTTTAGGTGTAATCTGGACCGTGGTTAGGTGTAATCTGGACTGTGGTTCGGTGTAATCTAGACTGTGGTTAGGTGTAATCTAGACCGTGGTTAGGTGTAATCTAGACCGTGGTTAGGTGTAATCTAGACCGTGGTTAGGTGTAATCTAGACTGTGGTTAGGTGTAATCTAGACTGTGGTTAGGTGTAATCTAGACTGTGGTTAGGTGTAATCTAGACTGTGGTTAGGTGTAATCTAGACTGTGGTTAGATGTAATCTAGACTGTGGTTAGGTGTAATCTAGACTGTGGTTAGGTGTAATCTAGACTGTGGTTAGGTGTAATCTAGACCGTGGTTAGGTGTAATCTAGACCGTGGTTAGGTGTAATCTAGACCGTGGTTAGGTGTAATCTGGACTGTGGTTAGGTGTAATCTAGACCGTGGTTAGGTGTAATCTAGACTGTGGTTAGGTGTAATCTAGACTGTGGTTAGGTGTAATCTAGACTGTGGTTAGGTGTAATCTAGACTGTGGTTAGGTGTAATCTAGACCGTGGTTAGGTGTAATCTCTAGGAATCGATCAACTATTGAAACAATTCATAAATAAACGACTAGGACCCTACTATGCTGCATTATTGTGAGGATTATGACTGTTTGTTCTGGTTTAACTTTCAACTGCTCCAGTGATTCGATGACATGCCAGGGAGTTGTCTGAGTTTCGTGCGCAACACAGAAGTTTTTTTTTTCACCTTTATTTAACCAGGTAGGCTAGTTGAGAACACCTTTATTTAACTAGGTAGGCTAGTTGAGAACAAGTTCTAATTTGCAACTGCGACCTGGCCAAGATAAAGCATAGCAGTGTGAACAGACAACACAGAGTTACACATGGAGTAAACAATTAACAAGTCAATAACACAGTAGAAAAAAAAGGGGAGTCTATATACATTGTGTGCAAAAGGCATGAGGAGGTAGGCGAATAATTACAATTTTGCAGATTAACACTGGAGTGATAAATGATCAGATGGACATGTACAGGTAGAGATATTGGTGTGCAAAAGAGCAGAAAAGTAAATAAATAAAAACAGTATGGGGATGAGGTAGGTAAAAATGGGTGGGCTATTTACCGATAGACTATGTACAGCTGCAGCGATCGGTTAGCTGCTCAGATAGCAGATGTTTGAAGTTGGTGAGGGAGATAAAAGTCTCCAACTTCAGCGATTTTTGCAATTCGTTCCAGTCACAGGCAGCAGAGTACTGGAACGAAAGGCGGCCAAATGAGGTGTTGGCTTTAGGGATGATCAGTGAGATACACCTGCTGGAGCGCGTGCTACGGGTGGGTGTTGCCATCGTGACCAGTGAACATTGTGGACGTTCCTTTGTCAAAATACAGATTTAGATTCCGATTAATTTCAAATGTAATAATTGTTCACTGTCAGTATGTGTGCATGTGCATGTGTGGGGTGCGAGCTTGTGTGTGTGTGTGAAATGGCTATGATAATGTGGTTCTCTGGATCCTTGATGCCTTTTTTTTAGAAAAACCTTTTGCTCGCTTTGAGGACAATACAGTGCCACTGACACGGGCCACTACCAAAACATGCGGGCTCTCCTTCACTGTAGCCAATGTGATTAAAACATTTCAAACGTGTTAACCCTCGCAAGGGGGTCTGAACCCCAACCTGTGCAACTGGTCCCTGGACTTCCTGATGGGCCGCCCCCAGGTGGTAAAGGTAGGCAACAACACCTCCACTACGCTCCCCCCACAAGGGTGCATACTCAGCCCCCTTCTCTACTCCCTGTTTACCCATGACTGCATTGCCACACACGTCTACAGCTCAATCATCCAGTTTGCAGATGACACAACAAAGGCCTGATTACCAACAACGATGAGCCAGACTACAGAGAGGTGGTGAGGGCCCTGTCAGAGTGGTGCCACATAATCTCTCCCTCAATGTCAACAAAACGAAGGAGCTAATCGTGGACTTCAGGAGACAGAGGGAGTACAACCCCATCCACATCGACGGGACCGCAGTGGAGAATGTGAAAAGCTTAAAGTTCCTCCATACGCATCACTGACAATCTGAAATGGTCCATCCAC
Source organism: Oncorhynchus kisutch (assembly GCF_002021735.2). NCBI lineage: Eukaryota > Metazoa > Chordata > Actinopteri > Salmoniformes > Salmonidae > Oncorhynchus > Oncorhynchus kisutch. The sequence continues at coordinate 49,015,984 of NC_034203.2, read as the reverse complement.
ACAGATAATGTGGTGAAGAAGGCACAACAGCACCTCTTTAACCTCAGGAGGCTGAAGAAATTTGGCTTGGTCCATAAGACCCTCACAAACCTTTACAGATGCACGGTTGAGAGCATCCTGTCGGACTGTATCACCGCCTGGTACGCCAACTGCACCGTCCGCATCCACAGGGCTCGCCAGAGGTTAGTGCGGTCTACCCCAACGCATCACCAGCGGCACACGACCTGCCCTCCAGTCCGGTGTCATAGGAAGGCCAAGAAGGTCTCTCCAGTGAGTGAGGCTGGTAGCCTATTAGCAGATGCTTTTTTCAAAGCCTATGTCAGACAGTGAGTATAATCAGCTCCAATTAGTGTAATTTGCTCAATATTAGAAGTTGAGAAATAATGTGCATTTGAAATCATTAGAAATAAGATATTCTCCTCTTTTCCGTGGGTATGTAATTAATGTGTTCTGTTGTTGCTAGCGATATTCCTAAAAAACACAATATTTTTTCCACTTTTTTATTTTATTCAAATTTTCACAGACCCCTGCAGGTTGAATGCCCATGTAATAAAGTCAAATTATCTCTTTCTGACCAGGTATACCACTAATAAGGTCCTGTTATCTCTGTCTGACCAGGTATACCACTAATAAGGTCCTGTTATCTCTGTCTGGTCAGGTATATGACTAATACAGTCCTACTATCTCTGTCTGGTCAGGTATATGACTAATACAGTCCTATTATCTCTGTCTGGTCAGGTATATGACTAATACAGTCCTACTATCTCTGTCTGGTCAGGTATATGACTAATACAGTCCTACTATCTCTGTCTGGTCAGGTATATGACTAATACAGTCCTATTATCTCTGTCTGGTCCGGTATATGACTAATACAGTCCTAATATCTCTGTCTGGTCAGGTATATGACTAATACAGTCCTACTATCTCTGTCTGGTCAGGTATATGACTAATACAGTCCTATTATCTCTGTCTGGTCCGGTATATGACTAATACAGTCCTATTATCTCTGTCTGGTCAGGTATATGACTAATACAGTCCTACTATCTCTGTCTGGTCAGGTATATGACTAATACAGTCCTATTATCTCTGTCTGGTCCGGTATATGACTAATACAGTCCTATTATCTCTGTCTGGTCAGGTATATGACTAATACAGTCCTACTATCTCTGTCTGGTCAGGTATATGACTAATACAGTCCTATTATCTCTGTCTGGTCCAGTATATGACTAATACAGTCCTACTATCTCTGTCTGGTCAGGTATATGGCTAATAAAGTCCTATTATCTCTGTCTTTCCAGGTACACTAAGATGAATACAGCCACCAACATCTACATCTTTAATCTGGCTGTAGGCGACGCCTTAGTGACCACCACAATGCCTTTCCAGAGTACTGACTACCTGATCAACTCCTGGCCCTTCGGAGAGGTAACCCTAACCCCTGACCTCTAACCCCTAACCCTTCCAGAGTACTGACTACCTGATCAACTCCTGGCCCATCGGAGAGGTAACCCCTAACCCTTCCAGAATACTGACTACCTGCTGAACTCTTGGTCCGTCGGAGAGGTAACCCCTCACCTCTAACCCCTAACCCTTCCAGAGTACTGACTACCTGATCAACTCCTGGCCTGTCGGAGAGGTAACCCTAACCCCTGACCTCTAACCCCTAACCCTTCCAGAGTACTGACTACCTGATCAACTCCTGGCCTGTCGGAGAGGTAACCCTAACCCCTGACCTCTAACCCCTAACCCTTCCAGAGTACTGACTACCTGCTGAACTTCTGGCCCGTCGGAGAGGTAACCCCTAACCCCTGACCTCTAACCCCTAACCCTTCCAGAATACTGACTACCTGCTGAACTTCTGGCCCGTCGGAGAGGTAACCCCTAACCCTTCCAGAATACTGACTACCTGCTGATCTCCTGGCCCGTCGGAGAGGTAACCCCTGACCTCTAACCCCTAACCTTTCCAGAGTACTGACTACCTGCTGAACTCCTGGCCCGTCGGAGAGGTAACCCTAAACCTTGACCTCTAACCCCTAACCCTTCCAGAGTACTGACTACCTGCTGAACTCCTGGCCCATCGGAGAGGTAACCCCTAACCCCTGACCTCTAACCCCTAACCCTTCCAGAGTACTGACTACCTGCTGAACTCTTGGTCCGTCGGAGAGGAAACCCCTAACCTCTAACCCCTAACCCTTCCAGAGTACTGACTACCTGCTGAACTCCTGGCCCGTCGGAGAGGTAACCCCTAACCCCTGACCTATAACCCCTAACACTTCCAGAGTACTGACTACCTGCTGAACCTTTGGTCTGTCGGAGAGGTAACCCCTAACCTCTAACCCCTAACCCTTCCAGAGTACTGACTACCTGCTGAACTCTTGGCCTGTCGGAGAGGTGGCAGATTACTGTTCCTCAGTAGCATAATGTTTGTCAGATTACTGTACCTCAGTAGCATAATGTTTGTCAGATTACTGTACCTCAGTAGCATAATGTTTGTCAGATTACTGTACCTCAGTAGCATAATGTTTGTCAGATTACTGTACCTCAGTAGCATAATGTTTGTCAGATTACTGTACCTCAGTAGCATAATGTTTGGCAGATTACTGTACCTCAGTAGCATAATGTTTGTCAGATTACTGTACCTCAGTAGCATAATGTTTGTCAGATTACTGTACCTCAGTAGCATAATGTTTGTCAGATTACTGTACCTCAGTAGCATAATGTTTGTCAGATTACTGTTCCTCAGTAGCATAATGTTTGGCAGATTACTGTACCTCAGTAGCATAATGTTTGTCAGATTACTGTACCTCAGTAGCATAATGTTTGGCAGATTACTGTACCTCAGTAGCATAATGTTTGGCAGATTACTGTACCTCAGTAGCATAATGTTTGGCAGATTACTGTACCTCAGTAGCATAATGTTTGTCAGATTACTGTTCCTCAGTAGCATAATGTTTGTCAGATTACTGTACCTCAGTAGCATAATGTTTGTCAGATTACTGTACCTCAGTAGCATAATGTTTGTCAGTTTACTATACCTCAGTAGCATAATGTTTGTCAGATTACTGTACCTCAGTAGCATAATGTTTGTCAGATTACTGTACCTCAGTAGCATAATGTTTGTCAGATTACTGTACCTCAGTAGCATAATGTTTGTCAGATTACTGTACCTCAGTAGCATAATGTTTGTCAGATTACTGTACCTCAGTAGCATAATGTTTGTCAGATTACTGTACCTCAGTAGCATAATGTTTGTCAGATTACTGTTCCTCAGTAGCATAATGTTTGTCAGATTACTGTACCTCAGTAGCATAATGTTTGTCAGATTACTGTACCTCAGTAGCATAATGTTTGGCAGATTACTGTACCTCAGTAGCATAATGTTTGGCAGATTACTGTACCTCAGTAGCATAATGTTTGTCAGATTACTGTACCTCAGTAGCATAATGTTTGGCAGATTACTGTACCTCAGTAGCATAATGTTTGTCAGATTACTGTACCTCAGTAGCATAATGTTTGTCAGATTACTGTACCTCAGTAGCATAATGTTTGTCAGATTACTGTACCTCAGTAGCATAATGTTTGTCAGATTACTGTACCTCAGTAGCATAATGTTTGGCAGATTACCTACTCTGTCTGTCCTGTGGTGAGATGATTTGAAAAGGCATTAAGCATATTTCTCTCCTTCAGGTGGTGTGTAAGGTGTTCATCAGTATAGACTACTACAACATGTTCACCAGTATCTTCACTCTGACCATGATGTCAGTGGATCGATATGTAGCTGTGTGTCACCCGGTCAAGGCTCTGGACTTTAGAACTCCCGTGAAAGCGAAGATCATCAACGTTCTCATCTGGGTTTCATCCTCCGCTGCCGGCATCCCTGCTCTAGTGCTGGGCAGCACACAGAACAACAACGGTACACACACCCGCTCACACACATGCACTGACACACGCACGAGCACACACACACACACAGTCATATTGATTACCTATTGAATCCGGTCAGTGTGTATGGTTTAGGATTTAGGGGTCGATGTGGGATTATGTCTGTCGAGGAGTAGAGGCTTTGTATGAGAAGGAAAAGTGCATTATTGGTTATTTGAGTTTCAGGGAGACAAATACATATAATGGATCTGTTCACCTCATCCGCTGAAAGCTGCTGATTGGTCAGTAAGATGTATAAAGCTTTCTGATTGGTAAATCTGCGCTCTGGAACACAGGCAGGACAGACAGAATCTGATAAATGATCATAAAAGTACATGGGACTTATATAGCTCTTTCCATCTGTTATAATATAACATGGTACATACAGTTGAAGTCGGAAGTTTACATACACCTTGCCAAATACATTTAAACTCAGTTTTTCACCATTCCTGACATTTAATCCTAGTAGAAATTCCCTGTCTTAGGTCAGTTAGGATTACCACTTTATTTTAAGAATGTGAAATGTCAGAATGATAATCAAGAGAATGTAACGCCCGGGGTGTAGTGGAGGAAGAAGTCAGGCGCAGGAAGCAGAGAGTTCAGGGTAGCGCTACTTTATTTGCACCACAATGCTGAAACGACGCCAACCCAAACAAATGCCCCAAACACGGGGAACTTAAACAGTCCAGCAAAATACAAAATACACAGACAACGTGACCTTCAGCCGTGTACAACATGTACACTGAAAACAATCCTGCACAACCAGCAGGCGGACCGGCTGGTAAATAAAGCCCAACCAATTAGCCTAAACTAAACACAGGTGCAACTAATAAACAGAAAAGGGGGAAAAGGGATCAGTGGCAGCTAGTAGGCCGGTGACGACGACCGCCGAGCGCCACCCGAACAGGAGGGGGAGCCACTTTCGGTAGGAGTCGTGACAGAGAATGATTTATTTCAGCTTTTCTTTCTTTCAACACATTCCCAGTGGGTCAGAAGTTTACACTCAAATCTGGACTCATCAGACCATAGGAAATTTCCACCAGTCTAGTGTCCATTGCTTGTGTTTCTTGGCCCAAGCAAGTGTCTTCTTATTATTGATGTCCTTTATAAAAGTACAGGAGGTGAATTTAATAGTACAAAAAACCTGCAACAACACAAAACATGAGTAGCATCTGGACATGAGAAACATAACTAATACTGCCTGTGAAATGAACCAAAGGGAGTGACAGATATAGGGAAGGTAATCATAGAAGTGATGGAGTCCAGGTGAGTCTCATGAGGTGCAGTGCGCGTAACAATGGTGGCAGGTGTGTGTAATAATAAGTAAACTGGCGACAACGAGAGCCAGAGAGGAGGAGAGGGAGTAGACATGACACCTACCTTGTCACAACTTAACTGATTGGCTCAAACGCATTAAGAAGGAAAGAAATTCCACAAACGAACTTTTAACAAGGCACACCCGTTAATTGAAATGCATTCCAGGTGCCTACCTCATGAAGCTGGTTGAGAGAATGCCAAGAATGTGCGAAGCTGTCATCAAGGCAAAGGGTGGCTACTTTGAAGAGTCTCCTGCCTAGATGACTACGGACCCATGGCACTCAAGTCTGTAGCCATGAAGTGCTTTGAAAGGCTGATCATAGCTCACATCAACACCATTATCCCAGAAACCCTAGACCCACTCCAATTAGCATACCGCCCTAATAGATCCACAGATGATCCAATCTCAATCACTCCACACTGCCCTTTCCCACCTGGATCACCTATGTGACAATGCTATTCATTGACTACAGCTCAGTGTTCAACACCATAGTACCCTCAAAGCTCATCACTAAGCTAAGGTTCCTGGGACTAAACACTTCCCTCTGCAACTGGATCCTTGACTTCCTGACGGGCCGCCCCCAGGTGGTAACGGTAGGCAACAACACATCCGCCACACTGATACTCAACACGGGGGCCCCTCAGGGGTGCGTGCTCAGTCCCCTCCTGTACTCCCTGTGCACTCATGACTGCACGGCCAGGCACGACTCCAACACCATCATTAAGTTTTCCGATGACACAACAGTGACCACCGACGATGATTAGACAGTATATAGGGAGGAGGTCAGAGACCTGGCCGTGTGGTGCCAGGACAACAACTTCTCCCTCAACATGATCAAGACAAAGGAGATGATTGTGGACTACAGGAAAATAAGGACCAAGCATGCCCCCATTCTCATCGACGGGGCTGTAGTGTAGCAGGTTGAGAGCTTCAAGTTCCTTGGTGTCCACATCACTAACAAACTATCATGGTCGAAGCAGACCAAGATAGTTGTGAAGAGGGCACAACAAAGCCTATTCCCCCTCAAGAGACTGAAAAGATTTGGCATGGGGTCCTCAGATCCTCAAAACGTTATATGACTGCACCATCGAGAGCTTCCTGACTGGTTGCATCACTGCCTGGTATGGCAACAGCTCGGTCTCCGACCGCAAGGCACTAGAGGGTAGTACATCACTGGGCCTAGTACATCACTGGGGCCAGGTTTCCTGCCATTCAGGACCTGTATACCTGGCGGTATCAGAGGAAGGCCCTAAAAAATGGTCAAAGACCCCAGCCACCCTAGTCATAGATTGTTCTCTACTACCGCACAGAAAGCGGTACCGGAGCACCAAGTCTAGGTCCAAAAGGCGTAACAGCTTCTACCCCCAAGCCATAAGACTCCTGAACAGCTAATCAAATGGCTACCCAGACTATCTGCATTACCCCCTTCCCCCTCTTTTACGCTGCTGTTAGTCTCTGTTTATTATCTATGCATAGTCACTTTAACCCTACCTACAGCTACATATTACCTCAATTATTTTGACTAACCGGTGCCCACGCACATTGACTCTGTACCGGTACCCCCTGTATATAGCCTCCACATTGACTCTGTACCGGTACCCCCTGTATATAGTCTCCACATTGACTCTGTACCATAACACCCTGTATATAGCCTCCACATTGACTCTGTACCGTAACACCCTGTATATAGCCTCCACAATGACTCTGTACCAGTACCCCCTGTATATAGCCTCCACATTGACTCTGTACCGGTGCCCCCTGTATATAGCCTCCACATTGACTCTGTACTGTAACACCCTGTATATAGCCTCCACAATGACTCTGTACCAGTACCCCCTGTATATAGCCTCCGCATTGACTCTGTACCGGTGCCCCCTGTATATAGCCTCCACATTGACTCTGTACCCTAACACCCTGTATATAGCCTCCACATTGACTCTGTACCAGTACCCCTGTATATAGACTCCACATTGACTCTGTACTGGTACCCCTTGTATATAGCCTCCACATTGACTCTGTACCGGTACCCCCTGCATATAGCCTCCACATTGACTCTGTACCGGTACCCCTGTATATAGACTCCACATTGACTCTGTACTGGTACCCCTTGTATATAGCCTCCACATTGACTCTGTACCGGTACCCCCTGTATATAGCCTCCACATTGACTCTGTACCGGTACCCCTGTATATAGCCTCCACATTGACTCTGTACCGGTACCCCCTGCATATAGCCTCCACATTTACTCTGTACCGGTACCCCCTGTATATAGCCTCCACATTGACTCTGTACCGGTACCCCCTGTATATAGCCTCCACATTGACTCTGTACCGGTACCCCCTGCATATAGCCTCCACATTGACTCTGTACCGGTACCCCCTGTATATAGCCTCCACATTGACTCTGTACCGGTACCCCCTGTATATAGCCTACACATTGACTCTGTACCGGTACCCCCTGCATATAGCCTACACATTGACTCTGTACCGGTACCCCCTGCATATAGCCTACACATTGACTCGGTACCGGTACCCCCTGCATATAGCCTCCACATTGACTCTGTACCGGTACCCCCTGCATATAGCCTCCACATTGACTCTGTACCGGTACCCCCTGCATATAGCCTCCACATTGACTCTGTACCGGTACCCCCTGCATATAGCCTCCACATTGACTCTGTACCGGTACCCCCTGTATATAGCCTCCACATTGACTCTGTACCAGTACCCCCTGTATATAGCCTCCACATTGACTCTGTACCGGTACCCCCTGTATATAGCCTCCACATTGACTCTGTACCGGTACCCCCTGTATATAGCCTCCACATTGACTCTGTACCGGTACCCCCTGTATATAGCCTCCACATTGACTCTGTACCGGTACCCCCTGTATATAGCCTCCACATTGACTCTGTACCGGTACCCCCTGTATATAGCCTCCACATTGACTCTGTACCGTAATACCCTGTATATAGCCTCCACATTGACTCTGTACCGGTACCCCCTGCATATAGCCTCCACATTGACTCTGTACCAGTACCCCCTGCATATAGCCTCCACATTGACTCTGTACCGTAATACCCTGTATATAGCCTCCACATTGACTCTGTACCAGTACCCCCTGTATATAGCCTCCACATTGACTCTGTACCGGTACCCCCTGTATATAGCCTCCACATTGACTCTGTACCGGTACCCCCTGTATATAGCCTCCACATTGACTCTGTACCGGTACCCCCTGTATATAGCCTCCACATTGACTCTGTACCGGTACCCCCTGCATATAGCCTCCACATTGACTCTGTACCGGTACCCCCTGCATATAGCCTACACATTGACTCTGTACCGGTACCCCCTGTATATAGCCTCCACATTGACTCTGTACCGGTACCCCCTGTATATAGCCTCCACATTGACTCTGTACCGGTACCCCCTGCATATAGCCTCCACATTGACTCTGTACCGGTACCCCCTGCATATAGCCTCCACATTGACTCTGTACCGGTACCCCCTGTATATAGCCTCCACATTGACTCTGTACCGGTACCCCCTGTATATAGTCTCCACATTGACTCGGTACCGGTACCCCCTGTATATAGCCTCCACATTGCCTCGGTACCGGTACCACCTGTATATAGCCTCCACATTGACTCTGTACCGGTACCCCCTGTATATAGCCTCCACATTGACTCTGTACCGGTACCCCTGTATATAGCCTCCACATTGACTCTGTACCAGTACCCCCTGTATATAGCCTCCACATTGACTCTGTACCGGTACCCCCTGCATATAGCCTCCACATTGACTCTGTACCGGTACCCCCTGTATATAGCCTCCACATTGACTCTGTACCGGTATCCCCTGTATATAGCCTCCACATTGACTCTGTACCGGTACCCCCTGTATATAGCCTCCACATTGACTCTGTACCGGTACCCCTGTATATAGCCTCCACATTGACTCTGTACCGGTATCCCCTGTATATAGCCTCCACATTGACTCTGTACCGGTACCCCCTGTATATAGCCTCCACATTGACTCTGTACCGGTACCCCCTGTATATAGCCTCCACATTGACTCTGTACCGGTACCCCCTGTATATAGCCTCCACATTGACTCTGTACCGGCACCCCCTGTATATAGCCTCCACATTGACTCTGTACCGGTACCCCCTGTATATAGCCTCCACATTGACTCTGTACCGGTACCCCCTGTATATAGCCTCCACATTGACTCTGTACCGGTACCCCCTGTATATAGCCTCCACATTGACTCTGTACCGGTACCCCCTGTATATAGCCTCCACATTGACTCTGTACCGGTACCCCCTGTATATAGCCTCCACATTGACTCTGTACCGGTACCCCTGTATATAGCCTCCACATTGACTCTGTACCAGTACCCCCTGTATATAGCCTCCACATTGACTCTGTACCAGTACCCCCTGTATATAGCCTCCACATTGACTCTGTACCGGTACCCCCTGTATATAGCCTCCACATTGACTCTGTACCGGTACCCCCTGTATATAGCCTCCACATTGACTCTGTACCGGTACCCCCTGTATATAGCCTCCACATTGACTCTGTACCGGTACCCCCCTGTATATAGCCTCCACATTGACTCTGTACCGGTACCCCCTGTATATAGCCTCCACATTGACTCTGTACCGTAATACCCTGTATATAGCCTCCACATTGACTCTGTACCGGTACCCCCCTGCATATAGCCTCCACATTGACTCTGTACCAGTACCCCCTGCATATAGCCTCCACATTGACTCTGTACCGTAATACCCTGTATATAGCCTCCACATTGACTCTGTACCAGTACCCCCTGTATATAGCCTCCACATTGACTCTGTACCGGTACCCCCTGTATATAGCCTCCACATTGACTCTGTACCGGTACCCCCTGTATATAGCCTCCACATTGACTCTGTACCAGTACCCCCTGCATATAGCCTCCACATTGACTCTGTACCGTAACACCCTGTATATAGCCTCCACATTGACTCTGTACCGTAATACCCTGTATATAGCCTCCACATTGACTCTGTACCAGTACCCCCTGTATATAGCCTCCACATTGACTCTGTACCAGTACCCCCTGCATATAGCCTCCACATTGACTCTGTACCGTAACACCCTGTATATAGCCTCCACATTGACTCTGTACCGTAATACCCTGTATATAGCCTCCACATTGACTCTGTATTGGTACCCCCTGTATATAGCCTCCACATTGACTCTGTACCGGTACCCCCTGTATATAGCCTCCACATTGACTCTGTACCGTAACACCCTGTATATAGCCTCCACATTGACTCTGTACCGGTACCCCCTGTATATAGCCTCCACATTGACTCTGTACTGGTACCCCCTGTATATAGCCTCCACATTGACTCTGTACCGGTACACCCTGTATATAGCCTCCACATTGACTCTGTACCGGTACCCCCTGTATATAGCCTCCACATTGACTCTGTACTGGTACCCCCTGTATATAGCCTCCACATTGACTCTGTACCGGTACACCCTGTATATAGCCTCCACATTGACTCTGTACCGGTACCCCCTGTATATAGCCTCCACATTGACTCTGTACCGGTACCCCCTGTATATAGCCTCCACATTGACTCTGTACCGGTACCCCCTGTATATAGCCTCCACATTGACTCTGTACTGGTACCCCCTGTATATAGCCTCCACATTGACTCTGTACCGGTACCCCCTGTATATAGCCTCCACATTGACTCTGTACCGGTACCCCCTGCATATAGCCTCCACATTGACTCTGTACCGGTACCCCCTGTATATAGCCTCCACATTGAATCTGTACCGGTACCCCCTGTATATAGCCTCCACATTGGACTCTGGTACCGGTACCCCCTGTATATAGCCTCCACATTGACTCTGTACCGGTACCCCCTGTATATAGCCTCCACATTGACTCTGTACCGGTACCCCCTGCATATAGCCTCCACATTGACTCTGTACCGGTACCCTCTGTATATAGCCTCCACATTGACTCTGTACCGGTACCCCTGCATATAGCCTCCACATTGACTCTGTACCGGTACCCTCTGTATATAGCCTCCACATTGACTCTGTACCGGTACCCTCTGTATATAGCCTCCACATTGACTCTGTACCGGTACCCCCTGTATATAGCCTCCACATTGACTCTGTACCGGTACCCCCTGTATATAGCCTCGCTATTGTTATTTTACTCTTTGCTCTTTAACTATTTGTTACTTTTATTTTTTATGTATCTATTTTTTTTACTTAACACTTATTTTTCTTAAAACTGCATTGTTGGTTAAGGGCTTGTAAGCATTTCACTGTATTCAGCACATGTGTATTCAGCATTTCACTGTGAGGTATTCGGCGCATGTGACAAATACAATTTGATTTGATTTGGACCTGGGGATGACGTGGTGGTACGGAGTGAGGGTTGATATGGAAGAAGAAGGTCTGAGAGGTAGGGGGGGGGGCAAGGTGGTGAAGTTCTGAGAGGTAGGGGGGGGGGCAAGGTGGTGAAGGTCTGAGAGGTAGGGGGGGGCTTTGTAGGGCAGAAGAAGGATCTTGTAATCAATGCGTTAGGAGACAGGGAGTAATTCATGGAGGACAGGGGCGATGTCAAATCAAATTTAATTTTCACATAAACGTGATTAGCAGATATTTTTGCAGGTGTAGCAAAATGCTTATGATTCTAGCTCTGACAGTGCAGTAATATCTAACAAATTACAAAGCAAACCCAATACACACAATGTAGGAATGAATTAAGACTATATACAGTGGGGCAAAAAAGTATTTCGTCAGCCACCAATTGTGCAAGTTCTCCCACTTAAAAAGATGAGAGAGGCATGTAATTTTCATCATAGGTACACTTCAACTATGACAGACAAAATGAGAAAAAAAATCCAGAAAATCTGTAGGATTTTTTATGAATTAATTTGGAAAAGATGGTGGAAAATAAGTATTTGGTCAATAACAAAAAGTGTATCTCAATACTTTGTTATATACCCTTTGTTGGCAATGACAGAGGTCAAACGTTTTCTGTAAGTCTTCACAGGTTTTCACACAGTGTTGCTGGTATTTTATCCCATTCCTCCATGCAGATCTCCTCTAGAGCAGTGATCTTTTGGGGCTGTTGCTGGGCAACACGGACTTTCAACTCCCTCCAAAGATTTTCTATGGGGTTGAGATCTAGAGACTGGCTAGGCCACTCCAGGACCTTGAAATGCTTCTTACGAAGCCACTCCTTCGTTGCCCGGGCGGTGTGTTTGGGATCATTGTCATGCTGAAAGACCCATCCACGTTTCATCTTCAATGCCCTTGCTGATGGAAGGAGGTTTTCACTCAAAATCTCATGATACATGGCCCCATTCATTCTTTCCTTTACACGGATCAGCCGTCCTGGTCCCTTTGCAGAAAAACAGCCCCAAAGCATGATGTTTCCACCCCCATGCTTCACAGTAGGTATGGTGTTCTTTGGATGCAACTCAGCATTCTTTGTCCTCCAAACACGACGAGTTGAGTTTTTACAAAAAAGTTATATTTTGGTTTCATCTGACCATATCACATTGTCCCAATCTTCTTCTGGATCATCCAAATTCTCTCTAGCAAATTTCAGACAGGCCTGGACATGTACTGGCACGGGGGAAACGTCTGGCACTGCAGGATTTGAGTCCCTGGCAGCGTAGTGTGTTACTGATGGTAGGCTTTGTTACTTTGGTCCCAGCTCTCTGCAGGTCATTCACTAGGTCCCCCTGTGTGGTTCTGGGAGTTTTGCTCACCGTTCTTGTGATCATTTTGACCCCACGGGGTGAGATCTTGCGTGGAGATTATCAGTGGTCTTGTATGTCTTCCATTTCCTAATAATTGCTCCCACAGTTGATTTCTTCAAACCAAGCTGCTTACCTATTGCAGATTCAGTCTTCCCAGCCTGGTGCAGGTCTACAATTTTGTTTCTGGTGTCCTTTGACAGCTCTTTGGTCTTGGCCATAGTGGAGTTTGGAGTGTGACTGTTTGAGGTTGTGGACAGGTGTCTTTTATACTGATAACAAGTTCAAACAGGTGCCATTAATACAGGTAACGAGTGGAGGACAGAGGAGCCTCTTAAAGAGGAAGTTACAGGTCTGTGAGAGCCAGAAATCTTTCTTGTTTGTAGGTGACCAAATACTTATTTTCCACCATAATTTGCAAATAAATTCATTAAAAATCCTACTGATTTTCTGGATTTTTTTTTCTCTCATTTTGTCTATCATAGTTGAAGTGTACCTATGATGAAAATTACAGGCCTCTCTCATATTTTTAAATGGGAGAACCTGCACAATTGGTGGCTGACTAAATACATTTTTGCCCCACTGTACATATGGACAAGCGATGTCAGAGCGGACTAAGATACGTAGAATAATACAGTATATACATATGAGATGAGTAATGCCAGATATGTAAACATTATTAAAGTGACTTGTGTTTCCTTCCTTAAAGTGGCCAGTGATTTCTAGTCTGAGTCTGTAGGCAGCAGACTCTAATGTGCTGGACATGTCTGTTTAACAGTCTGATGGCCTTGAGATAGATGCTGTTTTTCAGTCTCTCAGTCACAGCTTTGATGCACCTGTACTGACCTCACCTTCTGGATGATAGCGGGGTAAACAGGCAGTGGCTCGGGTGGTTGTTGTCCTTGATAATCTTTCTAGCCTGCCTGTGACATTGGGTGTTGTAGGTGTCCTGGAGGGCAGGTAGTTTGCCCCCGGTAATGCGTTGGGCAGACCGCACCACCCTCTGGAGAGCCTTGAGGTTGCAGGTGGTGCATTTGCCATACCAGGTGGTGATATAGCCCGACAGGATGATTTCAATTGTGCACCTGTAAAAGTTTGTGATGGTTTTAGGTGACAAGACAAATTTCTTCAGCCTCCTCTGTTGCTCCTTCTTCACCACACTGTCTGTGTTAGTGGTCCATTTCAGTTTGTCAGTGATGTGAGTATCAGGATGAGGATCAGCAGAGTGGAGATGATGTTTCCTACCTTCACCACCTGTGGGCGGCCCGTCAGGAAGTGGTGCCAGAACTTGGTGTGGGTGAGGTGTTGGGCTTCAGTAATATGAGTTAGGTTGAGATCAGACAGTGGGAACAGGGAGGGGTAATATGAGTTAGGTTGAGGTCAGACAGTGGGAACAGGGAGGGGTAATATGAGTTAGGTTGAGGTCAGACAGTGGGAACAGGGAGGGGTCAGATAGTGGGAACAGGGAGGGGTCAGACAGTGGGAACAGGGAGGGGTCAGACAGTGGGAACAGGGAGGGGTCAGACAGTGGGAACAGGGAGGGGTCAGATAGTGGGAACAGGGAGGGGTCAGACAGTGGGAACAGGGAGGGGTCAGACAGTGGGAACAGGGAGGGGTCAGACAGTGGGAACAGGGAGGGGTCAGATAGTGGGAACAGGGAGGGGTCAGACAGTGGGAACAGGGAGGGGTCAGACAGTGGGAACAGGGATGGGTCAGATAGTGGGAACAGGGAGGGGTCAGACAGTGGGAACAGGGAGGGGTCAGACAGTGGGAACAGGGAGGGGTCAGACAGTGGGAACAGGGAGGGGTAATATGAGTTAGGTTGAGGTCAGACAGAGCAGATGAGGTCTAGTATGTGTCCCTTGATGTGACTGTGAACATTGAAATCAGAGGCAAGTTTTGGGTTTGATAAGTCCATGTGAATATTCATATCACCAAGCAACAGACAGCGGGAGGAGAGTGGGACAGACAGTGGGAGTATTTCAGACAGAATGGTTCATTAGCTTTAGGAGGACGGTACACAAGTAGAGTGGTCATGGAGCAAGATGATTTGCAAACAATGTATTGAAATGAGGAGACAGTAGTGAGAGATAGTTCAGTTATTTCGATTTTAGAGTTTACAATGGTTAAAAGAAAATGAATCCCAAGGTTGTTGCTTGTCTATAAATCAGACCACTGTCTATACACCAGACCACTGTCTATACACCAGACCACTGTCTATACACCAGACCACTGTCTATACACCAGACCACTGTCTAAACACCAGAACATTGTCTATACACCCGACCACTGTCTATACATCAGACCACTGTCTATACACCAGACCACTGTCTATACACCAGACCACTGTCTATACACCAGACCACTGTCTATACACCAGAACACTGTCTATACACCAGAACACTGTCTATACATCAGACCACTGTCTATACACCCGACCACTGTCTATACACCCGACCACTGTCTATACACCAGACCACTGTCTATACACCAGACCACTGTCTATACACCAGACCACTGTCTATACACCAGAACACTGTCTATACACCAGACCACTGTCTAAACACCAGACCACTGTCTAAACACCAGATCACTGTCTATACACCAGACCACTGTCTATACACCAGACCACTGTCTATACACCAGACCACTGTCTATACACCAGACCACTGTCTATACACCAGACCACTGTCTATACACCAGAACACTGTCTATACACCAGAACACTGTCTATACATCAGACCACTGTCTATACACCAGACCACTGTCTATACACCAGATCACTGTCTATACACCAGACCACTGTCTATACACCAGACCACTGTCTATACACCAGACCACTGTCTATACACCAGACCACTGTCTATACATCAGATCACTGTCTATACACCAGAACACTGTCTAACTGATACACCAGTTAGATTTAGGGTTAGTTTGTGTTATTTGGGGTTAGTTATGGATAATGTTATTGTTATATCTCTAGGTTAGGGTTAGTTAGAGATAATGTTATTGTTATATCTCTAGGTTAGGGTTAGTTAGAGATAATGTTATTGTTATATCTCTAGGTTAGGGTTAGTTAGAGATAATGTTATTGTTATATCTCTAGGTTAGGGTTAGTTAGAGATAATGTTATTGCTATATCTCTAGGTTAGGGTTAGTTAGAGATAATGTTATTGTTATGTCTCTAGGTACCACAGAGTGTGCCCTCCAGTTCCCTGACCCCTATCTCTACTGGGACACAGTGATGAAGATCTGTGTGTTCATCTTCGGCTTCGTGGCCCCCCTCCTCATCGTCAGTGTGTGTTATACCCTCATGGTTCTGCGTCTGAAGAGCGTGCGGCTGCTCTCTGGCTCCCGGGAGAAGGACCGGAACCTGCGGCGGATCACCCGGCTGGTTCTGGTGGTGGTAGCAGTGTTCATAGTCTGCTGGACGCCTATCCACATCTTTATCCTGGTTAAGATGCTGGCGCCCCCCGGGGGCATCCTCGAGACCACGCCCGTCATGGCAGCCTACTTCTTCTGCGTTGCCCTGGGTTACACTAACAGCAGCCTCAACCCCATTCTCTACGCCTTCCTGGATGAGAACTTCAAACGCTGCTTCAGGGACTTCTGCTGTCCGGGGGGGAGGGGGGCAGGGGGGGACAGCCAGGGGGGGAGTCGAGTGAGGAGCACGTTGAGGAGCTACACCTGTCCACCTAGGGCTCGGGGGCAGGGGGGAGGCCAAGGGGGACAGAGGGAGGGGGAGGTCGGTATGACTAGCGGTGGAGCTGGACCAGTCCTCCCTTAACTCCCACAGCAGTGAACGGGTTGACTCCGATTGCATCGTCTATCTCCGGGAGAGTATTACAGCACCGTTTTCTGATGTGTTCTAGAGCAGTACATCCTTCACCTCACCACCTCTCTCTTAGCCTGACCCAGTCCTAAAGAGACCCAGGTCTTCTCTTCTAACTGAGGGACAGCAGTACATCCTTCACCTCACCACCGCTCTCTTAACCTGACCCAGTCCTAAAGAGACCCAGGTCTTCTCTTCTAACTGAGGGACAGCAGTACATCCTTCACCTCACCAATTGCTAACAAATGTTCAGTCTCAGTTAACCTGTCTGGGAACGGGGTTCAAATGGCCAAAAGCCAATGAAATTGCAGGGCGCCAAATTCAATCAACATAAATCTTATAAATCAAATTTCTCAAACATACAAGTATTAGGCACCATTTTAAAGATAAGATTCTCGTTAATCCAGCCACAGTGTCTGATTTCAAAAAGGCTTTACAGTGAAAGCTCCACAAACGATTATGTTAGGTCACCACTAAGTCACAGAAAAACACAGAGAGAGTTGTCACAAAACGCAGAAATATAGATAAAATTAATCACTAACCTTTGATGATCTTCATCAGATGACACTCATAGGACTTCATGTTACACAATACATGTATGTTTTGTTCGATAAAGTGAATATTTATATCCAAAAATCTCATTTTACATTGGCGTGTTATGTTCAGTAGTTCCAAAACATGCGGGGATTTTACAGAGAGCCACATCAATTCACAGAAATACCATAATAAACATTGATAATAGATACAACTATTATACATGGAACTTTATATAAACTTCTCCTTAATGCAACCGCTGTGTCAGATTTTTGAGAAACTTAACAGAAAAAGCATAATCTGAGTACGGCGCTCAGAGCCCAAAACAGCCAAAGAAATATCCGCCATATTGTGCAGTCAACATTAGTCAGAAATAGCATTATAAATATTCACTTACCTTTGATGATCTTCATCAGAATGCACTCCCAGGAATCCCAGTTCCACAATAAATGTTTGATTTGTTCGATAAAGTTCATTATTTATGTCCAAACACCTCCTTTTGTTAGGGCGTTTAGTAAACAAATCGAAACTCACAAGGCGCGGGCAAGTCCAGCGGAAATGTCGGATGAAAATTCCAAAAAGTTATATTACTGGTCGTAGAAACATATCAAACAATGTATAGAATCAATCTTCAGGATGTTTTTATCATAAATGTTCAATAATGTCCTAACCGGAGAATTCCATTGTCTGTAGAAAAGCAATGGAACGAGAGGTAACTTTCTCATGACCGCGCGTCACGAGCCCCAGACCTCTGACTCAATCCCATGACATTCCCCCCTCCTTCACAGTAGAAGCCTGAAACAATGTTCTAGAGACTGTTGACATCTAGTGGAAGCCTTAGGAAGTGCAAGATGACCAGTATCCCACTGTGTCTTCAATAGGGGCTGAGTTGAAAAACTACAAACCTCAGATTTCCCACTTCCGGGTTGGGTTTTTTCTCAGGTTTTTGCCTGCCATATGAGTTCTGTTATACTCACAGACATCATTCAAACAGTTTTGTTTTCTATCCAATACTACGAATAATATGCATATATTAGCATCTGAGTAGGAGGCAGTTTACTCTGGGCACGCTTTTCATCCAAACGTGAAAATGCTGCCCCCTATCCCAAACAGGTTTTAATAGAGGTGACCTACTCAGATGGCTGTAGAAACTTAGCAGGTTTTCCAGAAATCCTGGATGGAAGATTTCGCATTTCTTGCTTATTTCCTCCTGATTCCGGAGAATCTCCAACCGGGATCTCTGGAAAACCTGCTCATTTTCTACAGCCATCTGAGTAGGTCACCTCTATTAACTGAGACTAAACATTAGTTCTCTTCCTGCTAGTATAGAGTGAAAAGCAGACAAAGTCAACCATTCGTTTTTCACTAGTCAATGTGTTCAGACCAGTCTTCTGTTCCTTTACTAGTCCTTAGATCTGAAGGGTTCTGAAAGAGACTCTACTCCCCTTCAACCAAGAGCATAATCTCTCCAGCTTGATGAAGTGATGATACTAACACCGCATTGGGGGGAAAAGCACAGCGTTTGACCAGTTGAAATACTGTACTCTCTAAGGTTTGGCCGCTTGTGCAACCTTTATTTAACTAGTCAGTTAATAAGAACAAATTATTATTTACAATGACGGCCTACCCTGGCCGAACCCGGACGTCGCTGGGCCAATTATGCGCCGCCCTATGGGACTCCCAATCACGGCCGGTTGTGATACAGCCTACATTCGAACCAGGGTGTCTGTAGTGATGCCTCAAGCGGTGAGTATCACAACCGGCCGTGATTGGGAGTCTCATAGTGAGATGCAGTGCCTTAGACCACTGCGCCACTCGGGAGCCCTTGACCAGTTGAAGTAATGTAGTCTCTAAGGATCATTCTTTATTTCAAGGTCAATGTGGAACCATCCTGTGTATCTAGACCAGGGCTCTCCAACCTTGTTCCTGGAAAGAGCCCGTCCTGTGTATTCAGACCAAGGAATTCCAACCCTGTTCCTGGAGAGATACCATCCTGTGTATTCAGACCAGGGCTCTCCAACCCTGTTCCTGGAGAGATACCATCCTGTGTATTCAGACCAGGGCTCTCCAACCCTGTTCCTGGAGAGATACCATCCTGTGCATCTAGACCAGGGCTCTCCAACCCTGTTCCTGGAGAGATACCGTCCTGTAACTTTTCACTCCAACCCTGATCTAGCGCATCTGATTCTAATAATTAGCTGGTTGATAAACTCAATCAGGTTAGTTACAACTGGGGTTGGAGTGAAAACCTACAGCAGGGTATCTCTCCAGGAACAGGGCTGAAGTTAAAACCAACAGGAGGGTATCTCTCCAGGAACAGGGATGGGGAACCCTGATCTAGATACACAGGAGGGTATCTCTCCAGGAACAGGGATGGGGAGCCCTGATCTATACTCATGTTGTCAACGTTCAGTGGGTTTGCATTACTGTAATGCTCTGCTATGGATTGTAAACTGTAAGTTTAGATGGGATCGATCAGTTGTATTTGTTAGCTTCTGTTGAAATTCTAATTAAAATCGTAACAGAATGTAAACATTCATTTGAGATAACTACAAGGATTTAGTGTGAGCTTATCTTTTATTCAGTGTATAAAGGTGTTTCTGTTTGATGTAACATACACTTACAGGATTTAGTAAACAGAAAATGTGTTTCTTAAAAAAAACTAAATTGACATTTCTGTTCATCTAAAAATTTGTTTCAATCAACATATTTGGTGTTTCTACCCGTTGTGTTGTCAGTCAGTGATGTCTGAAAATTAGGTGTTTTTAAGAACATGAACAATTATTATTGCCTATCTCATCATTCACTTGTGTACCATCGTAGTTTCCACTGTTAACCCACCAGGAAAAGACAACCTTACATATAACATATTGTATGAACAGAAAGCAGATATGTTTGTTTTGACTGTCTATATTAATATGTGTAGAAGTTCTATCTGATATATATATTTTTTTGATATTACAATTTTTATAAATTCTGAGAGCCTAACGGACCAGAACTATGAACTACGTAGCTTCTTAAGAATCGGACCCTTTTTTTCTCTCCAATTTTCGCCTAAAATGACATATCCAAATCTAACTGCCTGAAGCTCAGGACCTGAAGCAAGAATATGCATATTCTTGATACCATTTGAAAGAAACACTTTGAAGTTTGTGGAAATGTGAAATTAATGTAGGAGAATATAACACATTAGATCTGGCAAAAGATAATACAAAGAAAAAAACATGCATTTTTGAAATGCAGGAGAAAGGCCATAATGTATTATTGCAGGTCAGGTGCAATTTAGATTTTGCCCACTAGATGGCAGCAGTGTGTATGCAAAGTTTCAGATTGATCCAGTGAAGCATTTCAATCCTGGACAATATTTTGTATCAAGCCTGCCCAAATGTGCAGAATTGGTCAATTGATACCTTTTCAATCAATCAATCAAATATATTTACAAAGCCCTTTTTACATCAGCCTTTGTCACAAAGGGCTTTACAAAAATCCAGCCTAAAACCCCAAACAGCAAGCAATGCAGATGTAGATGCACGGCGGTTAGGAAAAACTCCCTAGAAAGGCCAGAACCTAGGAAGAAACCTAGAGAGAAACCAGGATATGAGGGGTGGCTAGGAAAAACTCCTTAGAAAGGCCAGAACCTAGGAAGAAACCTAGAGAGGAACCAGGCTATGAGGAGTGGCTAGGAAAAACTCCCTAGAAAGGCAGGAACCTAGGAAGAAACCTAGAGAGGAACCAGACTCTGAGGGTTGGCCAGTCCTCTTCTGGCTGTGCCAGGTGGAGATTATAACAGAACATGGCCATTAAAGCCAGATCGTTCTTCAAGATGTCCAAACGTTCATAGATGACCAGCAGGGTCAAATAATAATAATAATCACAGTGGTTGTAGAGGGTGCAACAGGTCAGCACCTCAGGAGTAAATGTCAGTTGGCTTTTGATAGCCGAGCATTCAGAGTTAGAGACAACAGGTTCAGTAGAGAGAGAGAGAGAGAGTCGAAAACAGCAGGTCCGGGACAAGGTAGCACATCCGGTGAACAGAACTATAAAGTACATAACTATAGAGAACATACAAAATGATATGGTAATACAAAATGTAAGTTTACACACTACCAGGAATGTCATACATGATGGATCATTAGCGTATACGCTAACATTCACACATCTAGATGGCCGCGCGGGGTGGGTGTGGAGCCAGAGACAGCAGGGGTTCAAACTGGAGAACCCAGTTACTACATTTGAACATAGAAATGTATTTTATCAAACAAAACTATGCTAAATTTTTATCTCTGGCACTCTCAGGATGACAAATCAGAGCCAGATTCCTGAATGTAAGTACATGATTTACCTTCAGAGGTGAATGTATCAAACCATCTGCCGTGACAAAGGGTGTGTTGTTGTGGACTCTCCTCAAACAATACCATGGTATTCTTTCACTGTAATAGCTACTGTAAATTGGACAGTGCAGTTAGATTAACAAGAAGTTAAGCTTTCTGCCCATATAAGACATGTCTCGGTGGAGGGACACAGATCCCGTAGAGGTTATACTGTCTAGTTCTGTTCCTGCTCTTTATGATAATAATATGATGCATTTCTTTCAGTCAATATTGGTGAATACATTGAATGTTTCTACTATTAACATATTCAATATTAGTGAAGTTATTGAATTTGAACCAGTGTATGTGTGTTATCATGGCTCAGTCCTGAACCTGGGGAACCACTGTGTCCTACACTAGTTTTGCATCCAAGTTGCACTTCATTCCCTTTATAGGACTTTATAGTACCACTTTTGACCAGGCCCCAAAACACTCTGTTCAGAAGTAGTGCACTATATAGGGCTCTGGTCTAAAGTAGTGCACTATATAGGGAATAGTTGTCATTATATAGGGAATAGGCAGCTATTTGGAATACAACTAGTTGTCACTATATAGGGAATAGGCAGTTATTTGGAATACAACTAGTTGTCATTATATAGGGAATAGGCAGCTATTTGGGATACAACTAGTTGTCACTATATAGGGAATAGGCAGCTATTTGGGATACAACTAGTTGCCACTATATGGGGAAGAGGCAGCTATTTGGAATACAACTAGCTGTCACTATATAGGGAATACGCAGCTATTTGGGATACAACTAGTTGTCTTTCCACATGGTTCCTGTGGTCCAATATACAAAGTGGATGTCCAGAAACAGCAACGCTGTGTATTGTCATGTTTACTATCTATGTTGTACTGGACCTGTTTCCACACAGATACAATAAACACCATGTGTGATGATATTGTCCATGTGTTCTCTTTGTTCTGTATTAGAAGAGGACATCCAGGAGCTTTGCACCTGCACCAGCATTGCTATAGTAACAGGGATAAATATGTTGATCTGTCCCTAAAATTGACACATACAGTGGGGAGAACAAGCATTTGTTACACTGCCGATTTAGCAGGTTTTCCTACTTACAAAGCATGTAGAGGTCTGTAATTTTTATCATAGGTACACTTCAACTATGAGAGACGGAATCTAAAACAAAAATCCAGAAAATCACATTGTATGATATTTAAGTAATTAATTTGCATTTTATTGCATGACATAAGTATTTGATACATCAGAAAAGCTGAACTTAATATTTGGTACAGAAACCTTTGTTTGCAATTACAGAGATCATACGTTTCCTGTAGTTCTTGACCAGGTTTACACACACTGCAGCAGGGATTTTGGCCCACTCCTCCATACAGACCTTCTCCAGATCCTTCAGGTTTCGGGGCTGTTGCTGGACAATACGGACTTTCAGCTCCCTCCAAAGATTTTCTATTGGGTTCAGGTCTGGAGACTGGCTAGGCCACTCCAAGACCCTGACCTCAACTTCCCTGGAGTTGAGGTCAGGCCAGTCAAGTTCTTCAACACTGATCTTGATGAACATTTTCTGTATGGACCTCACTTTGTGCACGGGGCATTGTCATGCTGAAACAGGAAAGGGCCTTCCCCAAACTGTTGTATTTCATCACTGACATCATTACAGAATATCCCAGTCCATGTGTATTTCATCACTACAGAATATCCCAGTCCATGTGTATTTCATCACTGAGATCATTACAGAATATCCCAGTCCATGTGTATTTCATCACTACAGAATATCCCAGTCCATGTGTATTTCATCACTGAGATCATTACAGAATATCCCAGTCCATGTGTATTTCATCACTGAGATCATTACAGAATATCCCAGTCCATGTGTATTTCATCACTGAGATCATTACAGAATATCCCAGTCCATGTGTATTTCATCACTGACATCATTACAGAATATCCCAGTCCATGTGTATTTCATCACTACAGAATATCCCAGTCCATGTGTATTTCATCACTGAGATCATTACAGAATATCCCAGTCCATGTGTATTTCATCACTGACATCATGACAGAATATCCCAGTCCATGTGTATTTCATGACTGACATCATTACGGAATATCCCAGTCCATGTGTATTTCATCACTGAGATCATTACAGAATATCCCAGTCCATGTGTATTTCATCACTGACATCATTACAGAATATCCCAGTCCATGTGTATTTCATCACTGACATCATTACAGAATATCCCAGTCCATGTGTATTTCATCACTGACATCATTACAGAATATCCCAGTCCATGTGTATTTCATCACTACAGAATATCCCAGTCCATGTGTATTTCATCACTGAGATCATTACAGAATATCCCAGTCCATGTGTATTTCATCACTGAGATCATTACAGAATATCCCAGTCCATGTGTATTTCATCACTACAGAATATCCCAGTCCATGTGTATTTCATCACTGAGATCATTACAGAATATCCCAGTCCATGTGTATTTCATCACTGACATCATTACAGAATATCCCAGTCCATGTGTATTTCATCACTGAGATCATTACAGAATATCCCAGTCCATGTGTATTTCATCACTGACATCATTACAGAATATCCCAGTCCATGTGTATTTCATCACTACAGAATATCCCAGTCCATGTGTATTTCATCACTGAGATCATTACAGAATATCCCAGTCCATGTGTATTTCATCACTGACATCATTACAGAATATCCCAGTCCATGTGTATTTCATGACTGACATCATTACGGAATATCCCAGTCCATGTGTATTTCATCACTGAGATCATTACAGAATATCCCAGTCCATGTGTATTTCATCACTGACATCATTACAGAATATCCCAGTCCATGTGTATTTCATCACTGACATCATTACAGAATATCCCAGTCCATGTGTATTTCATCACTGGCATCATTACAGAATATCCCAGTCCATGTGTATTTCATCACTACAGAATATTCCAGTCCATGTGTATTTCATCACTACAGAATATCCCAGTCCATGTGTATTTCATCACTGACATCATTACAGAATATCCCAGTCCATGTGTATTTGTGAGGGGTATTCCTTAGAATAATGTCCAATAGCGTTAATTTGTTAGGTGCTCTGGGATTCGGTCTTGTAGGCGCATTAATTGAGTGAGATTCAGAGAGTCACACGGTTCTATAAAAGAGTCCGATACAGATGTAAGCATGTCCCAGTTCAAATCTCCTAAATTAAGGAATTCAGAGTCATTTAACTTCGTGCAGGACATCAGAAAGAGTTTAGTGCGTCTCCCGAAGCCCAGGGCGGTCTGTAGCAGCCGAGGGCGGTCTGTAGCAGCCGAGGATGGTCTGTAGCAGCCGAGGGCGGTCTGTAGCAGCCGAGGGAGATCTGTAGCAGCCGAGGGAGGTCTGTAGCAGTCGAGGGAGGACTGTAGCAGCCGAGGGAGGACTGTAGCAGCCGAGGGAGGACTGTAAGCAGCCGAGGGAGGTCTGTAGCAGCCATGGGAGGACTGTAGCAGCCGAGGGTGGTCTGTAGCAGCCGAGGGTGGTCTGTAGCAGCCGAGGGAGGACTGTAGCAGCCGAGGGCAGTCTGTAGCAGCCGAGGGCAGTCTGTAGCAGCCGAGGGCGGTCTGTAGCAGCCGAGGGAGGACTGTAGCAGCCGAGGGCAGTCTGTAGCAGCCGAGGGAGATCTGTAGCAGCCGAGGGAGGACTGTAGCAGCCGAGGGCAGTCTGTAGCAGCCGAGGGCAGTCTGTAGCAGCCGAGGGCGGTCTGTAGCAGCCGAGGGAGGACTGTAGCAGCCGAGGGCAGTCTGTAGCAGCCGAGGGAGATCTGTAGCAGCCGAGGGAGGTCTGTAGCAGCCGAGGGAGGTCTGTAGCAGCCGAGGGAGGACTGTAGCAGCCGAGGGCGGTCTGTAGCAGCCGAGGGAGGTCTGTAGCAGCCGAGGGCGGTCTGTAGCAGCCGAGGGCGGTCTGTAGCAGCCGAGGGCGGTCTGTAGCAGCCTAGGGAGGACTGTAGCAGCCGAGGGAGGATTGTAGCAGCCGAGGGCGGTCTGTAGCAGCCGAGGGAGGACTGTAAGCAGCCGAGGGGTGTCTGTAGCAGCCGAGGGCGGTCTGTAGCAGCCGAGGGAGGTCTGTAGTAGCCGAGGGAGGATTGTAGCAGCCGAGAGCGGTCTGTAGCAGCCGAGGGAGGTCTGTAGCCCATATTCTAATCATGTCTATTTTTGGAAAAATACTTCTGACATTAACATGCAAGAGACCAAAACCTGCTCTGTAATAAAGCGCGGTGATCAACTGCATCTGATGGCTTTAATGAACCATCATATAAATGATGTGGAAAAAGTCCAGGACCGTTAGGAACATCAACTGAATAATCTGCTTCCTACTGTTTAGCGAGAGGCAGGACCTATTTCTACAGAAGAAACCCATGTTTATTCTCAGCTTCTTAACTAACTCATCAATATGCTTTTTAAAAGACAGCTTTTCATCTATCCAGATATTTGTAAGCACGGACACCACAAAAATACTAAATAACAAAGTGAAACCAACGAAACGGTCCCGTGTGGCACAAACACTAACACGGAAAATAATCACCCACAACTCAAAAGTGAAACCAGGCTACCAAAATATGGTTCTCAATTAGGGACAATGATAAACAGCTGCCTCTGATTGAGAACCATACCAGGCCAAACACAGAAATCCCAAAACATAGAAAAAGGAACATAGACAACCCACCCAACTCACGCCCTGACCATACTAAAACAAACCGACAACCCACCCAACTCACGCCCTGACCATACTAAAACAAACAGACAACCCACCCAACTCACGCCCTGACCATACTAAAACAAACAGACAACCCACCCAACTCACGCCCTGACCATACTAAAACAAACAGACAACCCACCCAACTCACGCCCTGACCATACTAAAACAAAGACATAATAAAAGAACTAAGGTCAGAACGTGACAATGGACACCATCAATATGGACACCATCGAATAGGCACTTTTTTTAAACCTCAAAGAAATTCCACAAAGATGTCAGTGACACTCGAATCACAGGAAGATTCATCGTTACCACTTCCTACCATTTGAATAATTGAGAAAGGTGTTGATTTAATTAAACAATGTTCTCTGCTATCCTTTACAGCAAATGCTGAAGGAAAGCCAACTGAACACATTGGGGCTAACAGTATGCTGTAGGTAGGGGTAAAGGATAGATAATAGACAGTAACAGCAGTATACTGTAGGTAGGGGTAAAGGATAGATAATAGACAGTAACAGCAGTATACTGTAGGTAGGGGTAAAGGATAGATAATAGACAGTAACAGCAGTATACTGTAGGTAGGGGTAAAGGATAGATAATAGACAGTAACAGCAGTATACTGTAGGTAGGGGTAAAGGATAGATAATAGACAGTAACAGCAGTATACTGTAGGTAGGGGTAAAGGATAGATAATAGACAGTAACAGCAGTATACTGTAGGTAGGGGTAAAGGATAGATAATAGACAGTAACAGCAGTATACTGTAGGTAGGGGTAAAGGATAGATAATAGACAGTAACAGCAGTATACTGTAGGTAGGGATAAATGATAGATAATAGACAGTAACAGCAGTATACTGTAGGTAGGGGTAAAGGATAGATAATAGACAGTAACAGCAGTATACTGTAGGTAGGGGTAAAGGATAGATAATAGACAGTAACAGCAGTATACTGTAGGTAGGGATAAAGGATAGATAATAGACAGTAACAGCAGTATACTGTAGGTAGGGGTAAAGGATAGGTAATAGACAGTAACAGCAGTATACTGTAGGTAGGGGTAAAGGATAGATAATAGACACTAACAGCAGTATACTGTAGGTAGGGGTAAAGGATAGATAATAGACAGTAACAGCAGTATACTGTAGGTAGGGGTAAAGGATAGATAATAGACACTAACAGCAGTGTATTGTAGGTGGGGGAAAGGATAGATAATAGACAGTAACAGCAGTATACTGTAGGTAGGGGTAAAGGATAGATAATAGACAGTAACAGCAGTATACTGTAGGTAGGGGTAAAGGATAGATAATAGACAGTAACAGCAGTATACTGTAGCTAGGGGTAAAGGATAGATAATAGACACTAACAGCAGTATACTGTAGGTAGGGGTAAAGGATAGATAATAGACAGTAACAGCAGTATACTGTAGGTAGGGGTAAAGGATAGATAATAGACAGTAACAGCAGTATACTGTAGGTAGGGGTAAAGGATAGATAATAGACAGTAACAGCAGTATACTGTAGGTAGGGATAAAGGATAGATAATAGACAGTAACAGCAGTATACTGTAGGTAGGGGTAAAGGATAGATAATAGACAGTAACAGCAGTATACTGTAGGTAGGGGTAAAGGATAGATAATAGACAGTAACAGCAGTATACTGTAGGTAGGGGTAAAGGATAGATAATAGACAGTAACAGCAGTATACTGTAGGTAGGGGTAAAGGATAGATAATAGACAGTAACAGCAGTATACTGTAGGTAGGGGTAAAGGATAGATAATAGACAGTAACAGCAGTATACTGTAGGTAGGGGTAAAGGATAGATAATAGACAGTAACAGCAGTATACTGTAGGTAGGGGTAAAGGATAGATAATAGACAGTAACAGCAGTATACTGTAGGTAGGGGTAAAGGATAGATAATAGACAGTAACAGCAGTATACTGTAGGTAGGGGTAAAGGATATATAATAGACAGTAACAGCAGTATACTGTAGGTAGGGGTAAAGGATAGATAATAGACAGTAACAGCAGTATACTGTAGGTAGGGGTAAAGGATAGATAATAGACAGTAACAGCAGTATACTGTAGGTAGGGGTAAAGGATAGATAATAGACAGTAACATCAGTATACTGTAGGTAGGGGTATAGGATAGATAATAGACAGTAACAGCAGTATACTGTAGGTAGGGGTAAAGGATAGATAATAGACACTAACAGCAGTATACTGTAGGTAGGGATAAAGGATAGATAATAGACAGTAACAGCAGTATACTGTAGGTAGGGATAAATTATAGATAGTTCAGTGTGTGGGTAGAGTCCAGCGTGTGGATAGAGTCCAGTGTGTTGGGTAGAGTCCATTGTGTTGGGTAGAGTCCAGTGTGTGGGTAGAGTCCAGTGTGTGGGTAGAGTCCAGTGTGTGGGTAGAGTCCAGTGTGTGGGTAGAGTCAGTGTGTTGGGTAGAGTCCAGTGTGTGGGTAGAGTCCAGTGTGTGGGTAGAGTCCAGTGTGTGGGTAGAGTCCAGTGTGTGGGGTAGAGTCCAGTGTGTGGGGTAGAGTCCAGTGTGTGGGTAGAGTCCAGTGTGTGGGTAGAGTCCAGTGTGTGGGTAGAGTCCAGTGTGTGGGGTAGAGTCCAGTGTGTGGGGTAGAGTCCAGTGTGTGGGTAGAGTCCAGGGTGTGGGTAGAGTCTAGTGTGTTGGGTAGAGTCCAGTGTGTTGGGTAGAGTCAGTGTGTGGGTAAAGTCCAGTGTGTGGGTAGAGTCCAGTGTGTGGGTAGAGTCCAGTGTGTGGGTAGAGTCCAGTGTGTGTGGGTAGAGTCCAGTGTGTTGGGTAGAGTCCAGTGTGTGGGTAGAGTCCAGTGTGTGGGTAGCCATTTGATTAACTATTTAACAGTCTTGTCTGGCTTGGGGGTAGAAGCTGTTTAGATTCCTGTTGGTTCCAGACTTGGTGCACTGGGACCACTTGCTGTGCATTAGGAGAAAGAACAGTCGTAGGGAGAACAGGATGGCATACTGACATACTGGGCCATACCCACCACCCTCTGTAGCGCCTTGCGGTCGGGTACCTTGCAGTTGACGTGCCAAGTGGTGATACAGCCAGTCAAGATGCTCTCAGTGGTGCAGCTGTAGAACCTTTAGAGAATCTAATGAGGGCCCATGTCAAGTCTCCTGAGGGAAGAGGCGCTGACGTGCTCTCTTCATAAATGTTTGTGGACCTTGTTATTTCCTTAGTGATCTGGACAATGAGGAACTTGAAGCTCTCGACCCGCGCCACTACAGGCATGTTCGATGTGAATGGGGCTTTAGCCCCTCCTGTAGTGCATGATTAGCTCCTTTGTCTTGCTGACAAAGGGAGAGGTTGTTGTCCTAGCACCACACTGCCATGTCTCTGAGCTCTTCCGGCCAGCTGCTTTCCCTCTCCCAGGCTGTCCCAGGCTGTAGTCCCCACCTGCTTCAAGGAGACCAACATCATCCCAGTGCCCAAGAAAAACAAGGTGACAAGCCTGTTTTTTTCTCATCTCTCCAGCTTTGCACTTCATCATTTATTTTTAGAATCATCGCAGCCCAAAGGGTTGTAGAGAGCTGCAGTGCCCACGATTAATTTAAATTGAAATACTGTACTTTTGCCAAAGTTATAGAATTACTGTTCAGAATAGCCTACTACACCATGAGAAGGACCATCATTTAGCCACAGAGGATCAATAGTTTTTTTTAATAGCCTAGCTGTGGATTGTGTGTTGCCCCAAGGCATAGCCTACAGTCAGGAATGGCAAATCTGTCAGTGAACAAACAGCAAGTGGACAAAACAGGCCTTTCGCAATATTTCAAATACAATCAGGGGAAAACACAGGTTGTTAGGAAAGGGCTCCTGCTGAAAAGACTCTGCTGTAGGCTACCAACATTTTTAGATCAACTTCTAAATATTGTTTTACAAAATAAAACAGGAGAGGTACTGTACAGGCTTTTGTCAAGATGCATCGGCCATCACCTGCCAGTGAGCTGCAATCACTGGGTGAGTCAGTGAAACTTTAAAGCATTTTTCACACACCGAGGCCAGGCTATTGATGGATTAAACACAAGGTCGTTTTTATTGAGCTCAGATTCTCCGTTTCTCAGTGAAAGTAGCCTGTGATTTTGATCATTTGTGTGGTTTAAAAAAATATTATGTCGAAGTCTCCAGTCATGTAAAATGACGCAAAATTAAATCAACTTTTCCCCGGGATCCGAGGCCAGCCCCCCAGACCAGCCCCCCCCCCCGCCCCCTTAGCCCCAACCAGGCCAGACCCCCCCCGCCTCCTTAGCCCCAACCAGGCCAGACCCCCCCGACTCCTTAGCCCCAACCAGACCAGGCCCCCCCGCCCCCTTAGCCCCAACCAGACCTGCCCCCCCCGCACCCTTAGCCCCAACCAGGCCAGGCCCCTCCGCCCCCTTAGCCCCAACCAGGCCAAGCCAGAGTAATAACAGACTGATAGAAATCTGCCCTGGAATTGAAGGTCTTCATGTGCAGCGCCAGTTGTCACCACACGAGGGCGACCTTTGCTCAAACTTCATTGGCCACCGTCATTACCAATAGCATCACTTTGTGTAGGTACCGCAGCTTCCGGGTGTGTTCAGCGGTGGTTTATATATATATATATATTGATGCATGGTGTTTTATGACAGGTTAAAAGGCTTCTGGGAGTTATATATTGTCAAAATGAATCGAATATTTGGTCGGGGAAAACCCAAAGCACCTCCTCCTAATCTATCGGACTGCATAGGAAATGTAAGTTTTGTCTGGTGGTTGTTTTTAGCTAGCTATGATGACAACCAGTCAGCTACAATGAGCCAGCTAACGTTACCTAGCGATAGGTTGTTCATCTGTCAAAATCAGAACAACAAAACTCACCAACATCTCATCATATTACGGTTCAACAGTAGAGCCATTTCCCTGGATGTGATCATTTCACTTCAGCAAGTTACGGTTAGGGTCATTTTCATCTTGGGTCAAACAGCTAATAAACTGTCTTCTTTCCCAACGTGGGAATGCTGTTATTTGGTGTCTTGCTGCTTCAGGCTATTACAGTAATGTCAGTTACTGCTGTTGTCTGTCCAGGACTCATGTCTCTCCTAGCTGTAGGCCTGTCTGGGAACTGTCCAGGGGGCTGCATTCTCCTTCGGTTTAGCCCAAACATGTAATTTAAAGGAAGGACTGTGGTATCTGTTCCTTTTTAGATAGTATTTATTGATACATCTGTGATTAACTGAGAGCTGTGTGATGTAGGTGGATGCCAGGGCGGAGTCTATGGATCAGAAGATCTCCCGTCTGGACGCTGAACTGATTAAGTATAAAGACCAAATGAAGAAGATGAGAGAAGGACCCTCTAAGGTTAGAGGGGAAATAGAGGGAAGGGATGTGTTGGGAGATTTAGTAGATGAGGAAATCCATTTGAATTCAATCACTTTTTGACAGCATCCCTTTTGATTTAAACACAACGTTCCGCCCATGGAAGAAGAGGTCAGGAAGTGACGTTTGGGACCTGAATGCCAAAACATTCAGGACAAAAAGGTCCTCAAAGTTGACCCATTTTGCATACCCCACCATACCACGAGACATCACTGGAAAAAATAAATTGATGATTTGTAATAAATATTATGACATTTAACATAAATTATCTAAAAATGTGTAAACTCAGATTTTTTTCAGATTCACATTTTGTAGTTTAGGCCCTATTTCACATCATCTGAGGTTGTGTTGTGCCCTCCATCGGTTGAGACACAACATGCTCTTGAATACAGAATGGGTGTCATTTCAATCATAGAATGGACCTATCCCTTCAGACCACTAAATCAAATGTATTTATATAGCCCTTCTTGCATGGAGATTATAACAGAACATGGCCAAGATGTTCAAATGTTCATAAATGACCAGCAGGGTCAAATAATAATAATCGCAGTAGTTGTCGAGGGTGCAACAGGTCAGCACCTCAGGAGTAAATTTCAGTTGGCTTTTCATAGCCGATCATTAAGAGTATCTCTACTGCTCCTGCTGTCTCTAAAGAGTTGGAAACAGCAGGTCTGGGACAGGTAGCACGACCGGTGAACAGGTCAGGGTTCCATAGCCGCAGGCAGAACAGTTGAAACTGGAGCAGCAGCATGGCCAGGTGGACTGGGGACAGCAAGGAGTCATCATGCCAGTTAGTCCTGAGGCATGGTCCTAGGGCTCAGGTCCTCTGAGAGAGAGAGAGAGAAAGAAAGAGAGAATTAGAGAGAGCATACTTAAATTCACACAGGACACCGGATAAGACAGGAGAAGTACTCCAGATAGCCCCCTGACACAAACTACTGCAGCATAAATACTGGAGGCTGAGACAGGAGGGGTCAGGGCCAAACAGGAAGGATATAACCCCACCCACTTTGCCACAGCACAGCACTACATTTAGATGCTACACCATTGACTTTTTATTGGCATTTTTACTTCTAATTACTACAAAAAAAATGGCTGCCGTCGCATGTCAACATAAATGGCCATGTCTATTTTATTATCTACACTTACAGTGGGGCAAAAAAGTATTTAGCCAGCCACCAATTGAGCAAGTTCTCCAACTTAAAAAGATGAGAGAGGCCTGTAATTTTCATTAGAGGTACACTTCAACTATGACAGACAAAATGAGAAAAAAAATCCAGAAAATCACATTGTAGGATTTTTTATGAATTTATTTGCAAATTATGATGGAAAATAAGTATTTGGTCAATAACAAAAGTATATCTCAATACTTTGTTATATACCCTTTGTTGGCAATGACAGAGGTCAAATGCTTTCTGTAAGTCTTAACAAAGTTTTCACACACTTGCTGGTATTTTGGCCCATTCCTCCATGCAGATCTCCTCTAGAGCAGTGATGTTTTGGGGCTGTTGCTGGGCAACACGGACTTTCAACTCCCTCCAAAGATTTTCTATGGGGTTGAGATCTAGAGACTGGCTAGGCCACTCCAGGACCTTGAAATGCTTCTTACGAAGCCACTCCTTCGTTGCCCGGGCGGTGTGTTTGGGATCATTGTCATGCTGAAAGACCCAGCCACGTTTCATCTTCAATGCCCTTGCTGATGGAAGGAGGTTTTCACTCAAAATCTCACGATACATGGCCCCATTCATTCTTTCGTTTACACGGATCAGTCGTCCTGGTGCCTTTGCAGAAAAACAGCCCCAAAGCATGATGTTTCCACCCCCATGCTTCACAGTAGGTATGGTGTTCTTTGGATGCAACTCAGCATTCTTTGTCCTCCAAACACGACGAGTTGAGTTTTTACAAAAAAGTTATATTTTGGTTTCATCTGACCATATGACATTCTCCCAATCTTCTTCTGGATCATCCAAATGCTCTCTAGCAAACTTCAGACAGGCCTGGACATGTACTGGCTTAAGCAGGGGGACACGTCTGGCACTGCAGGATTTGAGTCCCTGGCTTTGGTCCCAGCTCTCTTCAGGTCATTCACTAGGCCCCCCCGTGTGGTTCTGGGATTTTTGCTCACCGTTCTTGTGATCATTTTGACCCCACGGGGTGAGATCTTGCGTGGAGCCCCAGATCGAGGGAGATTATCAGTGGTCTTGTATGTCTTCCATTTCCTAATGATTGCTCCCACAGTTGATTTCTTCAAACCAAGCTGCTTACCTATTGCAGATTCAGTCTTCCCAGCCTGGTGCAGGTCTACAATTTTGTTTCTGGTGTCCTTTGACAGCTCTTTGGTCTTGGTCATAGTGGAGTTTGTAGTGTGACTGTTTGAGGTTGTGGACAGGTGTCTTTTATACTGATAACAAGTTCAAACAGAAGCCATTAATACAGGTAATGAGTGGAGGACAGAGGAGCCTCTTAAAGAAGAAGTTACAGGTCTGTGAGAGCCAGAAATCTTTCTTGTTTGTAGGTGACCAAATACTTATTTTCCACCTTAATTTGCAAATAAATTCATAAAAAATCCTACAATGTGATTTTCCGGATTTTTTTTCCAATTTTGTCTGTCATAGTTGAAGTGTACCTATGATGAAAATTACATGCCTCTCTCATCTTTTTAAGTGGGAGAACTTGCACAATTGGTGGCTGACTAAATACTTTTTTGCCCCACTGTATCTTAACGCAACACGCAACAATTTCAAACATTTTGCCGAGTTACAGTTCATATAATGAAATCAGTCAAGTGAAATAAATTAACTAGGCCCTAGTCTGTTTGTTTTCACGACTAGGAATACAGATATGCATCTGTTGGTCACAGATAGGGCTGACCTCATTTAGTTGACTCGTTGATTGTTTGGTCAATAGGATGTTGGTTGACCCAATACTTTTTTTTTGTCAAGCAAATATATATTAAAAAATTATAATTAAGAAGTTTTTTGCCTAACTTGTGAGAATTTTAGGGGGGTTTATTTCATTTCATTTACGAGTGGTCAATTTATTAATTGTCTTTTGTTTGGAGCGCTCCTGTCAATCTTAAGAACCTGATTACGCTTAGAATAGGCCTTTAGGCTACCTGGCTCACAAATGTAGGGCATATAAATGTGCCTATTTGAGGATCCGATAGAATTTCTGATTGGCTTAACACACAACCACTAATGAGCTGTGGAACTTCTCAAAATAAAGTCTTCTTCACCTTTGAATAACAGACTGGAAGCTTCAAAAGGAGGATGGTGCTTGGAATCATTGTTCTTCCTCTGTCAATCATGCTTACCTGCAAGGAAACACGTGCCGACATCATTGCTTTGCACAAAAAGGGCTTCACGGGCAAGGATATTGCTGCCAGTAAGATTGCACCTAAATCAACCATTTTTCAGATCATCAAGAACTTCAAGGAGAGCGGTTCAATTGTTGTGAAGAAGGCTTCAGGGCGCCCAAGAGTCCTGTGTCATGCCAACAGTAAAGCATCCCGAGACCATTCATGTGTGGGGTTGCTTTTCAGCCAAGGGAGTGGGCTCACTCACAATTTTGCCTAAGAACACAGCCATGAATAAAGAATGGTACCAACACATCCTCCGAGAGCAACTTCTCCCAACCATCCAGGAACAGTTTGGTGACGAACAATGCCTTTTCCAGCATGATGGATTACCTTGCCATAGGGCAAAAGTGATAACTAAGTGGCTCTGAGAACAAAACATCGATATTTTGGGTCCATGGCCAGGAAACTCCCCAGACCTTAATCCCATTGAGAACTTGTGGTCAATCCTCAAGAGGCGGATGGACAAACAAAAACCCACAAATTCTGACAAACTCCAAGCATTGATTATGCAAGAATGGGCTGCCATCAGTCAGGATGTGGCCCAGAAGTTAACTGACAGCATGCCAGGGCGAATTGCAGAGATCTTGAAAAAGAGGGGTCAACACTGCAAATATTGACTCTTTGCATCAACTTCATATAATTGTCAATAAAAGCCTTTGACACTTATGAAATGCTTGTAATTATACTTCAGTATTCCATAGTAACATCGGACACAAATATCTAAAGACACTGAATCAGCAAACTTTGTGGAAGTTAGTATTTGTGTCATTCTCTAAACCTTTGGCTGCAGGCTATTTGTTACATACAACAGTAGTAACTTTTAGATTTGTATTATTTTCATTTAGATATCATTTTGATTAACCACATGACATTATGAATTAAATAAAACTATTCCACGAAAATGTGCACATGAAAATCATAACTGGCTTGCAGATCAGTAGAAATGGTAGGATAACTTGGCACTTCAAATGGAGAAGGTTGTAGACCGCTGGTGTAGCCTGTTACTGGCAACGTCAGGAACATCATGGCAGAATCTGCCAAGGCCAGCAACAGCAGCTATATTGATCTCTGGCTCCCTCTTGAGTCATTTGTCTTCATTTTTAATTGCTTAAAGCATCAGACAAGCTCAGTAGCCTACATATAGTTGATTTCATGTGTCTATATATGGAATAATACACGTTTTAAAATGTAGACTAATAGATTGGTCAAAACAACAAAACTCTCAGTCGACCAAAAAAAAAGGTAGGGGCGTGGATCAGAAAACCAGTCAGTATCTGGTGTGACCACCATTTGCCTCATGCAGCATGGCACATCTCCTTCGTTGTCAAAACGTTTTTTAATTAAAACGGTTTCACCCTAGAGCAGCGTTTCCCAAACTCGGTCCCCGGGACCCCAAGGGGTGCACGTTTTTATTTTTCCCCCAACACTACACAGCTGATTCAGATGATCAACTAATCATCATCATTAAAACCTAAACGTGCACCCCTTGGGGTCCTGAAGACCGAGTTTGGGAAACGCTGCCTTTGACTGACCGCTTACACTAACCTCTGATGCCTGCAAGTCTATGTGTCAGTATGTCTGCCTGTCAGTCTGTCTAGCCTGCCTGTCAGTCTGTCTAGCCTGCCTGTCAGTCTGTCTTGCCTGCCTGTCAGTCTGTCTGTCTTGCCTGCCTGCCTGCCTGCCTGTCAGTCTGTCTGTCTGTCTGTCTTGCCTGCCTGCCTGCCTGCCTGCCTGCCTGCCTGCCTGCCTGCCTGCCTGCCTGCCTGCCTGTCAGTCTGTCTGTCTTGCCTGCCTGCCTGTCAGTCAGTCTGTCTGTCTGTCCTGCCTGCCTGCCTGTCAGTCTGCCTGTCTTGCCTGCCTGCCTGCCTGCCTGTCAGTCTGTCTGTCTTGCCTGCCTGCCTGCCTGCCTGCCTGCCTGCCTGTCAGTCTGTCTGTCTTGCCTGCCTGCCTGCCTGCCTGTCAGTCAGTCTGTCTGTCTGTCTGTCTGTCTGTCTGTCCTGCCTGCCTGCCTGTCAGTCTGCCTGTCTCTGGCTGTCAGTCTGTCTTGCCGGTCTGTCTTGCCGGTCTGTCTTGCCTGTCTGTTTGATCAACTAATCATCATCATTAAAACCTAAACGTGCACCCCTTGGGGTCCTGAAGACCGAGCTTGGGAAACGCTGCCTTTGACTGACCGCTTACACTAACCTCTGATGCCTGCAAGTCTATGTGTCAGTATGTCTGCCTGTCAGTCTGTCTAGCCTGCCTGTCAGTCTGTCTAGCCTGCCTGTCAGTCTGTCTGTCTGTCTTGCCTGCCTGCCTGCCTGCCTGCCTGCCTGCCTGCCTGCCTGTCAGTCAGTCAGTCAGTCAGTCTGTCTGTCTGTCTGTCTGTCTGTCTGTCTGTCTGTCTGTCTGTCTGTCTGTCTGTCTTGCCTGCCTGCCTGCCTGTCTGTCTGTCTGTCTGTCTGTCTGTCCTGCCTGCCTGCCTGCCTGTCAGTCTGCCTGTCTATCTGTCTGTCTCTGGCTGTCAGTCTGTCTTGCCGGTCTGTCTTGCCGGTCTGTCTTGCCTGTCTGTTTGATCAACTAATCATCATCATTAAAACCTAAACGTGCACCCCTTGGGGTCCTGAAGACCGAGCTTGGGAAACGCTGCCTTTGACTGACCGCTTAAACTAACCTCTGATGCCTGCAAGTCTATGTGTCAGTATGTCTGCCTGTCAGTCTGTCTAGCCTGCCTGTCAGTCTGTCTAGCCTGCCTGTCAGTCTGTCTTGCCTGCCTGTCAGTCTGTCTGTCTGCCGGTCTGTCTGTCAGTCTGCCTGTCTATCTGTCTGTCTCTGGCTGTCAGTCTGTCTTGTCTGCCTGTCTTTCTGGCTGTCAGTCTGTCTTGCCGGTCTGTCTTTCCTGTCTGTCTTGCCTGTCTGTCTGCCTTTCTGTCTGTCGGTGTTCTTGGGAGGGGAAAGCTGATGGACTAATAAAGTCTTCTATCTCCTCTTCCTCTCCAGAACATGGTGAAGCAGAAAGCTATGAGGGTTCTGAAGCAGAAGAGACAGTAAGATATTGTTCATTTCAGTACTACTGTATAAACAAGATACCACTGTTGTTTAGAAACTAACACTCAGAAAATGAGTCATTGTCGATTCAGCTTGGAATAAATGACCATTTTGTATTCCAGGTATGAATAATTATATTTTATATTGAAGATATGTGATATATTGTATTCTACACTGAGTGGACAAAACATTAGACACAGACTGACCAGGTGAATCCAGGTGAAAGATATGATCCCTTATTGATGTCACTTGTTAAATCCACTTCAGTCAGTGTAGATCAGGGGTCCCAACTGGTGGCCTGTGGGACAAATCTGACCCACCAACAATATTATTTGCCACCCCAAAGCCCCCAAAATCAATTATGAACGTTATTTTAATTTAAAAAAGAATATTATTTAAAACAAATCTCAGACCCGAGATGCAAAAAGTCCCAAATGCAATGTTTTTTCAAATTTGATTGAACCTTTATTTAACCAGGAAGGGCTCATTGAGATTTAAAATCTATTTTTCAAGAGCGTCCTGGCCAAGATAGGCAGCACCAAGTCATTACAAAAATTACA
The DNA here is from genome assembly GCF_002021735.2 of Oncorhynchus kisutch. Classification (NCBI taxonomy): domain Eukaryota; kingdom Metazoa; phylum Chordata; class Actinopteri; order Salmoniformes; family Salmonidae; genus Oncorhynchus; species Oncorhynchus kisutch. The sequence goes on along the minus strand of NC_034203.2, from coordinate 48,977,159 downwards.
GACAGACAACATGAAAAACTACAAGTAATCTAATAGAAACCATTGAATTCACAAGAGTATAAAACAGCAAATTAAAAACATTGACAGGTCAGGGAATCAGCCTCAAACCCCTTCATCAGTGATTTAAAAACACCAATTGGGGGAATCAGCCTCAAAATCCTTCATCAGTGATTTAAAAATACCAATCGGGACAAGTTCTTCCAGTTTAAAAGTATTTTGTAAGGTGTTCCAAGACGATGGCGCAGAGGACATAAAAGCCCTTTTACCAAATTCAGTTCGGACATTTGGAACAGAAAATGTCAACAGAAACGGCCAACTGCTTTCTTCTGGAAAATGTGAAGTCCAAGATGGACAAAGGGGGTGCTGTTGGGGATGTGTTTCTGGACCTAAGGAAGGCTTTTGATACTGTTAACCATGAGATTCTCATCACAAAATTGTCCAAGTTCAACTTTTCCCCTGATGCCTTGAGATGGATGAAATCATACCTTGAAGGCAGAACTCAGTGTGTCAGAGTGAGCAATGAGCTGTCGCCCACTCGTAGCTATGATGTGGGCGTGCCCCAAGGGTCAATACTGGGGCCCCTCCTGTTCAGCCTGTACATTAATGATCTGCCTTCTGTCTGTACTGGGTCTGAAGTTCAAATGTATGCAGATGATACAGTGATATATGTGCATGCAAAGAGCAAACAACAAGCTGCACAAGAACTCACTATGGTCCAGGTTACAAAGTGGCTCAGTGACTCGTGTTTGCATCTCAATGTGAAAAAAACTGTTTGCATGAGGGCAACAGATGCTACTGAGCCAGATGTCTATGTGTCAGGGGAGAAGCTCCAGGTGGTATCCGATTTTAAGTACCTTGGCATCATACTTGATTCCAACCTCTCTTTTAAAAAGCATGTGAAAAAGGTAATTCAAATAACCAAATTCAACCTAGCTAATTTCCGATTTATACGAAATTGTTTGACTACAGAGGTAGCAAAACTGTACTTCAAATCTATGATACTCCCCCACTTAACATACTGCTTGACTAGTTGGGCCCAAGCTTGCTGTACAACATTAAAACCTATTCAGTCTGTCTACAAACAGGCTCTCAAAGTGCTTGATAGGAAGCCCAATAGCCATCATCATTGTCACATCCTTAGAAAGCATGAGCTCTTGAGTTGGGAAAATCTTGTGCAATACACCGACGCATGTCTTGTATTCAAGATCCTCAATGGCCTGGCTCCCCCTCCACTCAATATTTTTGTTAAACAGAAAACCCAGACATATGGCAGCAGATCCACAAGGTCTGCCATGAGAGGTGACTGTATAGTTCCCCTAAGGAAAAGCACCTTTAGTAAATCTGCATTCTCTGTGAGAGCTTCCCATGTCTGGAATACACTGCCATCAGACACACATAACTGCACCACATATCACACTTTCACAAAATGCTTGAAGACATGGCTAAAGGTCAATCAGATTTGTGAACATGGTCCCTAGCTGTGTGTTGCCACTCTCCATGTTGTCTATTGTCTGTAGCTTGTGAGGTGTGGAAACACTTTGTTGATTTTATGAATTTTGTCTTGCTGCTTTTTGTTTTATGCTGCTCTGTCTGTATGCTACGTCTTGCTTGTCCTATGTTGCTCTGTCTGTATGCTATGTCTTGCTTGTTCTATGTTGCTATTGTCTATATTGTAATTGTTTTTAATAACCTGCCCAGGGACTGCGGTTGAAAATTAGCCGGTTGGCTAAAACCGGCACTTTTACTAAAATGTTGATTAATGTGCACTGTCCCTGTAAAAATAAAAATACAAATATGCAATTTAAAAGAGAGACAGTCATGAATTAAAATTCCAAGATATTTATATGAGGTTACAACCTCAATCTCCTTGCCCTGACAGGTAGTAATAGGTGAAAGGTTCAGAGGTCTATTTCTTGCTTTAGAAAACACCATTTGTTTAGTTTTGTCAGTATTGAGGATAAGCTTCAATTGACACAAGGTATGTTGAACAGTATAAAAAGCAGTTTGCAAGTTCTGGAAAGCGACGAGGCACAACAGTAAATAACAGTATCATCAGCATCAAAATGAAGTTGCGCATTTTGGGAAATTTTTGTCTAAATCATTTATATAAATAGTGAATAAAAAGGAAGTTAGAAGGAAGTTAACCTAAATAATGCAAAACGTACATTTTAATTTCATTCGTGAGGAGAGAGAATGCAGGAGACAGTCAACTAATAAAGCAGAGGACCATTCTGTGGTGCTGAGACGTAATGCTGCAACTGCAGCAGTCAATAGGTGAACAGCGCCTGGTGCTGAAAATATAGCTCACTTGTTATGCAAGTGTTGCCCAGCAACAGATGGAGAAAAACTACACCAGTTGAGTATTTCATTTCAACACTAATATTCATCTTAATTTGACTTTACAAACAACAAGCTGGCTTAATTGGAGTCTAATTCTACCCATCCGAGGCCTTTATAAAATAATTGAACTGCCAGAGGTAGGCTATAAGGCATATCTTTCACTAGCCCAGCCGAGGCCTGTATAAAATAATTTAAGAAAAAAACATATGGCCTAATAGAAGTGGGATGTTTTTATTGGGCCTACTAACAATTGCAACTGGACAAAAATGTAGCATCCTACATAAAACAATCAGTTAAATGTAGCATCCTACATCCTTGGTCATGCTGTAGTGATATCCTTGGGCTGCTGTAATGATATCCTTGGGCTGCTGTAATGATATCCTTGGGCTGCTGTAATGATATCCTTGGGCTGCTTAAGTGATATCCTTGGGCTGCTGTAATGATATCCTTGGGCTGCTGTAATGATATCCTTGGTCATGCTGTAATGATATCATTGGTCATGTTGTAATGATATCCTTGGGCTGCTGTAATGATGTCCTTGGTCATGCTGTAATGATATCCTTGGGCTGCTGTAATGATGTCCTTGGTCATGCTGTAATGATATCCTTGGTCATGCTGTAATGATATCCTTGGTCATGCTGTAATGATATGCTTGGGCTGCTGTAATGATGTCCTTGGTCATGCTGTAATGATATCCTTGGTCATGCTGTAATGATATCCTTGGTCATGCTGTAATGATATCCTTGGGCTGCTGTAATGATATCCTTGGGCTGCTGTAGTGATATCCTTGGGCTGCTGTAATGATATCCTTGGTCATGTTGTAATGATATCCTTGGGCTGCTGTAATGATGTCCTTGGTCATGCTGTAATGATATCCTTGGGCTGCTGTAATGATATCCTTGGTCATGCTGTAGTGATATCCTTGGTCATGCTGTAATGATATCCTTGGTCATGCTGTAATGATATCTTTGGGCTGCTGTAATGATATCCTTGGGCTGCTGTAATGATATCCTTGGTCATGCTGTAATGATATCCTTGGGCTGCTGTAATGATATCCTTGGTCATGCTGTAATGATATCCTTGGTCATGCTGTAATGATATCCTTGGTCATGCTGTAGTGATATACTTGGTCATGCTGTAATGATATCCTTGGTCATGCTGTAATGATATCCTTGGTCATGCTGTAATGATATCCTTGGTCATGCTGTAATGATATCCTTGGTCATGCTGTAATGATATCCTTGGTCTGCTGTAATGATATCCTTGGTCATGCTGTAATGATATCCTTGGTCATGCTGTAATGATATCCTTGGGCTGCTGTAATGATATCCTTGGTCGTGCTGTAATGATATCCTTGGTCATGCTGTAATGATATCCTTGGTCATGCTGTAATGATATCCTTGGTCATGCTGTAATGATATCCGTGGGCTGCTGAAGTGATATCCTTGGGCTGCTGTAATGATATCCTTGGGTTGCTGAAGTGATATCCTTGGGCTGCTGTAATGATATCCTTGGGCTGCTGTAATGATATCATTGGGCTGCTGTAATGATATCCTTGGGCTGCTGAAGTGATATCCTTGGGCTGCTGTAATGATATCCTTGGTCATGCTGTAGTGATATCCTTGGTCATGCTGTAGTGATATCCTTGGTCATGCTGTAATGATATCATTGGTCATGCTGTAATGATATCCTTGGTCATGCTGTAATGATATCATTGGGCTGCTGTAATGATATCCTTGGTCATGCTGTAATGATATCCTTGGTCATGCTGTAATGATATCATTGGTCATGCTGTAATGATATCCTTGGGCTGCTGTAATGATACCCTTGGGCTGCTGTAATGATATCCTTGGTCATGCTGTAATGATATCCTTGGTCATGCTGTAATGATATCCTTGGGCTGCTGTAATGATACCCTTGGTCATGCCGTAGTGATATCCTTGTGCTGCTGTAGTGATATCCTTGGTCATGCTGTAATGATATCCTTGGGCTGCTGTAATGATATCCTTGGGCTGCTGTAATGATATCCTTGGGCTGCTGTAATGATATCCTTGGGCTGCTGTAATGATATCCTTGGGCTGCTGTAATGATATCCTTGGTCATGCTGTAATGATATCCTTGGTCATGCTGTAATGATATCCTTGGGCTGCTGTAATGATGTCCTTGGTCATGCTGTAATGATATCCTTGGGCTGCTGTAATGATATCATTGGTCATGCTGTAGTGATATCCTTGGTCATGCTGTAATGATATCCTTGGTCATGCTGTAATGATATCATTGGCCATGCTGTAATGATATCATTGGTCATGCTGTAATGATATCCTTGGTCATGCTGTAGTGATATCCTTGGTCATGCTGTAATGATATCCTTGGTCATGCTGTAATGATATCCTTGGTCATGCTGTAATGATATCCTTGGTCATGCTGTAATGATATCCTTGGTCTGCTGTAATGATATCCTTGGTCATGCTGTAATGATATCCTTGGTCATGCTGTAATGATATCCTTAGTCATGCTGTAATGATATCCTTGGTCATGCTGTAATGATATCCTTGGGCTGCTGTAATGATATCCTTGGGCTGCTGTAATGATATCCTTGGGCTGCTTAAGTGATATCCTTGGGCTGCTGTAATGATATCCTTGGGCTGCTGTAATGATATCCTTGGGCTGCTGTAATGATATCCTTGGGCTGCTGTAATGATATCCTTGGGCTGCTGTAATGATATCCTTGGGCTGCTGAAGTGATATCCTTGGGCTGCTGTAATGATATCCTTGGTCATGCTGTAATGATATCCTTGGTCATGCTGTAATGATATCCTTGGTCATGCTGTAATGATATCCTTGGGCTGCTGTAGTGATATCCTTGGTCATGCTGTAATGATACCCTTGGGCTGCTGTAATGATATCCTTGGGCTGCTGTAATGATATCCTTGGGCTGCTGTAATGATATCCTTGGGCTGCTGTAATGATATCCTTGGTCATGCTGTAATGATATCCTTGGGCTGCTGTAATGATATCCTTGGGCTGCTGTAGTGATATCCTTGGGCTGCTGTAATGATATCCTTGGTCATGCTGTAATGATATCATTGGGCTGCTGTAATGATGTCCTTGGTCATGCTGTAATGATATCCTTGGGCTGCTGTAATGATATCATTGGTCATGCTGTAGTGATATCCTTGGTCATGCTGTAATGATATCCTTGGTCATGCTGTAATGATATCCTTGGGCTGCTGTAATGATATCCTTGGGCTGCTGTAATGATATCCTTGGTCATGCTGTAATGATATCCTTGGGCTGCTGTAATGATATCCTTGGTCATGCTGTAATGATATCCTTGGTCATGCTGTAATGATATCCTTGGTCATGTTGTAATGATATCCTTGGTCATGCTGTAATGATATCCTTGGTCATGCTGTAATGATATCCTTGGTCATGCTGTAATGATATCCTTGGTCTGCTGTAATGATATCCTTGGTCATGCTGTAATGATATCCTTGGTCATGCTGTAATGATATCATTGGGCTGCTGTAATGATGTCCTTGGTCATGCTGTAATGATATCCTTGGGCTGCTGTAATGATGTCCTTGGTCATGCTGTAATGATATCCTTGGTCATGCTGTAATGATATCCTTGGGCTGCTGTAATGATATCCTTGGGCTGCTGTAATGATATCCTTGGTCATGCTGTAATGATATCCTTGGGCTGCTGTAATGATATCCTTGGTCATGCTGTAATGATATCCTTGTCATGCTGTAATGATATCCTTGGTCATGCTGTAATGATATCCCTTGGTCATGCTGTAATGATATCCTTGGTCATGCTGTAATGATATCCTTGGTCTGCTGTAATGATATCCTTGGTCATGCTGTAATGATATCCTTGGTCATGCTGTAATGATATCCTTGGGCTGCTGCAATGATATCCTTGGGCTGCTGTAATGATATCCTTGGTCATGCTGTAATGATATCCTTGGGCTGCTGTAATGATATCCTTGGTCATGCTGTAATGATATCCTTGGTCATGCTGTAATGATATCCTTGGTCATGCTGTAATGATATCCTTGGGCTGCTGAAGTGATATCCTTGGGCTGCTGTAATGATATCCTTGGGCTGCTGAAGTGATATCCTTGGGCTGCTGAAGTGATATCCTTGGGCTGCTGTAATGATATCCTTGGGCTGCTGTAATGATATCCTTGGGCTGCTGAAGTGATATCCTTGGGCTGCTGTAATAATATCCTTGGTCATGCTGTAGTGATATCCTTGGTCATGCTGTAGTGATATCCTTGGGCTGCTGTAATGATATCCTTGGGCTGCTGTAATGATATCCTTGGGCTGCTGTAATGATATCCTTGGTCATGCTGTAATGATATCCTTGGGCTGCTGTAATGATATCCTTGGTCATGCTGTAGTGATATCCTTGGTCATGCTGTAATGATATCCTTGGTCATGATGTAATGATATCCTTGGTCATGCTGTAATGATATCCTTGGGCTGCTGTAATGATATCCTTGGTCATGCTGTAATGATATCCTTGGTCATGCTGTAATGATATCATTGGTCATGCTGTAATGATATCCTTGGGCTGCTGTAATGATATCCTTGGGCTGCTGTAATGATATCCTTGGTCATGCTGTAATGATATCCTTGGTCATGCTGTAATGATATCCTTGGGCTGCTGTAATGATATCCTTGGTCATGCTGTAGTGATATCCTTGGGCTGCTGTAGTGATATCATTGGTCATGCTGTAATGATATCCTTGGGCTGCTGTAATGATATCCTTGGGCTGCTGTAATGATATCCTTGGGCTGCTGTAATGATATCCTTGGGCTGCTGTAATGATATCCTTGGGCTGCTTTAATGATATCCTTGGTCATGCTGTAATGATATCCTTGGGCTGCTGTAATGATATCCTTGGGCTGCTGTAATGATATCCTTGGTCATGCTGTAATGATATCCTTGGTCATGCTGTAATGATATCCTTGGGCTGCTGTAATGATATCATTGGTCATGCTGTAGTGATATCCTTGGTCATGCTGTAATGATATCCTTGGTCATGCTTTAATGATATCATTGGCCATGCTGTAATGATATCCTTGGTCATGCTGTAATGATATCCTTGGTCATGCTGTAATGATATCCTTGGTCATGCTGTAGTGATATCCTTGGTCATGCTGTAATGATTTCCTTGGTCATGCTGTAATGATATCCTTGGTCATGCTGTAATGATATCCTTGGTCATGCTGTAATGATATCCTTGGTCTGCTGTAATGATATCCTTGGTCATGCTGTAATGATATCCTTGGTCTGCTGTAATGATATCCTTGGGCTGCTGTAATGATACCCTTGGTCATGCTGTAATGATATCCTTGGTCTGCTGTAATGATATCCTTGGTCATGCTGTAATGATATCCTTGGTCATGCTGTAATGATATCCTTGGTCATGCTGTAATGATATCCTTGGTCATGCTGTAATGATATCCTTGGTCATGCTGTAATGATATCCTTGGGCTGCTGTAATGATATCCTTGGTCATGCTGTAATGATATCCTTGGTCATGCTGTAATGATATCCTTGGTCATGCTGTAATGATATCCTTGGGCTGCTGCAATGATATCATTGGGCTGCTGTAATGATATCCTTGGTCATGCTGTAATGATATCCTTGGGCTGCTGTAATGATATCCTTGGTCATGCTGTAATGATATCCTTGGTCATGCTGTAATGATATCCTTGGTCATGCTGTAATGATATCCTTGGGCTGCTGAAGTGATATCCTTGGGCTGCTGTAATGATATCCTTGGGCTGCTGAAGTGATATCCTTGGGCTGCTGAAGTGATATCCTTGGGCTGCTGTAATGATATCCTTGGGCTGCTGTAATGATATCCTTGGGCTGCTGAAGTGATATCCTTGGGCTGCTGTAATAATATCCTTGGTCATGCTGTAGTGATATCCTTGGTCATGCTGTAGTGATATCCTTGGGCTGCTGTAATGATATCCTTGGGCTGCTGTAATGATATCCTTGGTCATGCTGTAATGATATCCTTGGGCTGCTGTAATGATATCCTTGGTCATGCTGTAGTGATATCCTTGGTCATGCTGTAATGATATCCTTGGTCATGATGTAATGATATCCTTGGTCATGCTGTAATGATATCCTTGGGCTGCTGTAATGATATCCTTGGTCATGCTGTAATGATATCCTTGGTCATGCTGTAATGATATCATTGGTCATGCTGTAATGATATCCTTGGGCTGCTGTAATGATATCCTTGGGCTGCTGTAATGATATCCTTGGTCATGCTGTAATGATATCCTTGGTCATGCTGTAATGATATCCTTGGGCTGCTGTAATGATATCCTTGGTCATGCTGTAGTGATATCCTTGGGCTGCTGTAGTGATATCATTGGTCATGCTGTAATGATATCCTTGGGCTGCTGTAATGATATCCTTGGGCTGCTGTAATGATATCCTTGGGCTGCTGTAATGATATCCTTGGGCTGCTTTAATGATATCCTTGGTCATGCTGTAATGATATCCTTGGGCTGCTGTAATGATATCCTTGGGCTGCTGTAATGATATCCTTGGTCATGCTGTAATGATATCCTTGGTCATGCTGTAATGATATCCTTGGGCTGCTGTAATGATATCCTTGGTCATGCTGTAGTGATATCCTTGGTCATGCTGTAATGATATCCTTGGTCATGCTGTAATGATATCATTGGCCATGCTGTAATGATATCCTTGGTCATGCTGTAATGATATCCTTGGTCATGCTGTAATGATATCATTGGTCATGCTGTAGTGATATCCTTGGTCATGCTGTAATGATTTCCTTGGTCATGCTGTAATGATATCCTTGGTCATGCTGTAATGATATCCTTGGTCATGCTGTAATGATATCCTTGGTCTGCTGTAATGATATCCTTGGTCATGCTGTAATGATATCCTTGGTCTGCTGTAATGATATCCTTGGGCTGCTGTAATGATACCCTTGGTCATGCTGTAATGATATCCTTGGTCTGCTGTAATGATATCCTTGGTCATGCTGTAATGATATCCTTGGTCATGCTGTAATGATATCCTTGGTCATGCTGTAATGATATCCTTGGTCATGCTGTAATGATATCCTTGGTCATGCTGTAATGATATCCTTGGGCTGCTGTAATGATATCCTTGGTCATGCTGTAATGATATCCTTGGTCATGCTGTAATGATATCCTTGGTCATGCTGTAATGATATCCTTGGGCTGCTGTAATGATATCCTTGGGCTGCTGTAATGATATCCTTGGGCTGCTGTAATGATATCCTTGGTCATGCTGTAATGATATCCTTGGTCATGCTGTAATGATATCCTTGGGCTGCTGTAATGATATCCTTGGTCATGCTGTAATGATATCCTTGGTCATGCTGTAATGATATCCTTGGTCATGCTGTAATGATATCCTTGGGCTGCTGTAATGATATCCTTGGGCTGCTGTAATGATATCCTTGGGCTGCTGTAATGATATCCTTGGTCATGCTGTAGTGATATCCTTGGTCATGCTGTAGTGATATCCTTGGGCTGCTGAAGTGATATCCTTGGGCTGGTGTAATGATATCCTTGGTCATGCTGTAGTGATATCCTTGGGCTGCTGTAATGATATCTATCCTTGGGCTGCTGTAATGATATCTATCCTTGGGCTGCTGTAATGATATCCTTGGGCTGCTGTAATGATATCCTTGGGCTGCTGTAATGATATCCTTGGTCATGCTGTAATGATATCCTTGGTCATGCTGTAATGATATCCTTGATCATGCTGTAGTGATATCCTTGGGCTGCTGTAATGATATCCTTGGTCATGCTGTAATGATATCCTTGGTCTGCTGTAATGATATCCTTGGTCATGCTGTAATGATATCCTTGGTCATGCTGTAATGATATCCTTGGTCATGCTGTAGTGATATCCTTGGTCATGCTGTAATGATATCCTTGGTCATGCTGTAGTGACATCCTTGGTCATGCTGTAATGATATCCTTGGGCTGCTGTAATGATATCCTTGGGCTGCTGTAATGATATCCTTGGTCATGCTGTAATGATATCCTTGGTCATGCTGTAATGATATCCTTGGTCATGCTGTAATGATATCCTTGGGCTGCTGTAATGATATCCTTGGGCTGCTGTAATGATATCCTTGGGCTGCTGTAATGATATCCTTGGTCATGCTGTAGTGATATCCTTGGTCATGCTGTAATGATATCCTTGGTCATGCTGTAATGATATCCTTGGGCTGCTGTAAATGATATCCTTGGTCATGCTGTAATGATATCCTTGGTCATGCTGTAATGATATCCTTGGTCATGCTGTAATGATATCCTTGGGCTGCTGTAATGATATCCTTGGGCTGCTGTAATGATATCCTTGGGCTGCTGTAATGATATCCTTGGTCATGCTGTAGTGATATCCTTGGTCATGCTGTAGTGATATCCTTGGGCTGCTGTAGTGATATCCTTGGGCTGGTGTAATGATATCCTTGGTCATGCTGTAGTGATATCCTTGGGCTGCTGTAATGATATCTATCCTTGGGCTGCTGTAATGATATCTATCCTTGGTCATGCTGTAATGATATCCTTGGGCTGCTGTAATGATATCCTTGGGCTGCTGTAATGATATCCTTGGGCTGCTGTAATGATATCCTTGGGCTGCTGTAATGATATCCTTGGTCATGCTGTAATGATATCCTTGGTCATGCTGTAATGATATCCTTGATCATGCTGTAGTGATATCCTTGGGGCTGCTGTAATGATATCCTTGGTCATGCTGTAATGATATCCTTGGGCTGCTGTAATGATATCCTTGGTCATGCTGTAATGATATCCTTGGTCATGCTGTAATGATATCCTTGGTCATGCTGTAGTGATATCCTTGGTCATGCTGTAATGATATCCTTGGTCATGCTGTAGTGACATCCTTGGTCATGCTGTAATGATATCCTTGGGCTGCTGTAATGATATCCTTGGGCTGCTGTAATGATATCCTTGGGCTGCTGTAATGATATCCTTGGTCATGCTGTAATGATATCCTTGGTCATGCTGTAATGTGCTGTAATGATATCCTTGGTCATGCTGTAATGATATCCTTGGTCATGCTGTAATGATATCCTTGGTCATGCTGTAATGATATCCTTGGTCATGCTGTAATGATATCCTTGGGCTGCTGTAATGATATCCTTGGGCTGCTGTAATGATATCCTTGGGCTGCTGTAATGATATCCTTGGGCTGCTGTAATGATATCCTTGGGCTGCTGTAATGATATCCTTGGGCTGCTGTAATGATATCCTTGGTCATGCTGTAATGATATCCTTGGGCTGCTGTAATGATATCCTTGGTCATGCTGTAATGATATCCTTGGTCATGCTGTAATGATATCCTTGATCATGCTGTAGTGATATCCTTGGGCTGCTGTAATGATATCCTTGGTCATGCTGTAATGATATCCTTGGTCATGCTGTAATGATATCCTTGGTCATGCTGTAATGATATCCTTGGTCATGCTGTAATGATATCCTTGGTCATGCTGTAGTGATATCCTTGGTCATGCTGTAATGATATCCTTGGTCATGCTGTAGTGACATCCTTGGTCATGCTGTAATGATATCCTTGGGCTGCTGTAATAATATCCTTGGGCTGCTGTAATGATATCCTTGGTCATGCTGTAATGATATCCTTGGTCATGCTGTAATGATATCCTTGGTCATGCTGTAATGATATCCTTGGTCATGCTGTAATGATATCCTTGGGCTGCTGTAATGATATCCTTGGGCTGCTGTAATGATATCCTTGGGCTGCTGTAATGATATCCTTGGGCTGCTGTAATGATATCCTTGGGCTGCTGTAATGATATCCTTGGTCATGCTGTAATGATAACCTTGGTCATGCTGTAGTCTTCAGATCTGGTGGAGAAGTGGTCCCTCGGCTGCTTGATGAAATCTTCCATCTTCTGTTGTTTATGAACTGATATGCAAAACGACGGCAGATTCAAAACTTAGAATTGTTCAATTTAAATTATTATACAGAATTCTTGCAACCAACAGAATGTTATTTATATGGGGGATGCAAACCTTCCCAGCTCTGCAGATTTTGCTACGAAGAGACAGATTCATTAGGTAATTTGTTTTGGTACTGTCCATATGTAGCTTGTTTTTGGTCGCAGGTCCAGGAATGGCTGAAGAATTGCAACATTTACCTGGAGCTAACCCTGTAGATAGCAATACTGGGCGATCTGAAAAGTCATAGTCAATCGATCAATAATATAATAATACTTTTAGCAAAAATATTTATCTTTAATTTACAGTCTGTAGAAACTATGGTAATAAAAAGGTTCAGAACTTTTGTGAAACATCCCAGTTAATAATATATGGATGGTGTTAAGAGATAGATGGGAGCGGTTGAATGGAGCTGAAGGGTGGGACTGGATGGTGTTAAGAGATAGATGGGAGCGGTTGAATGGAGCTGAAGGGTGGGACTGGATGGTGTTAAGAGATAGATGGGAGCGGCTGAATGGAGCTGAAGGGTGGGACTGGATGGTGTTAAGAGATAGATGGGAGCGGTTGAATGGAGCTGAAGGGTGGGACTGGATGGTGTTAAGAGATAGATGGAGGGGTTGAATGGAGCTGAAGGGTGGGACTGGATGGTGTTAAGAGATAGATGGGAGGGGTTGAATGGAGCTGAAGGGTGGGACTGGATGGTGTTAAGAGATAGATGGGAGGGGTTGAATGGAGCTGAAGGGTGGGACTGGATGGTGTTAAGAGATAGATGGGAGGGGCTGAATGGAGCTGAAGGGTGGGACTGGATGGTGTTAAGAGATAGATGGGAGGGGTTGAATGGAGCTGAAGGGTGGGACTGGATGGTGTTAAGAGATAGATGGGAGGGGTTGAATGGAGCTGAAGGGTGGGACTGGATGGTGTTAAGAGATAGATGGGAGGGGTTGAATGGGGCTGAAGGGTGGGACTGGATGGTGTTAAGCGATAGATGGGAGGGGTTGAATGGAGCTGAAGGGTGGGACTGGATGGTGTTAAGCGATAGATGGGAGGGGTTGAATGGAGCTGAAGGGTGGGACTGGATGGTGTTAAGAGATAGATGGGAGGGGTTGAATGGAGCTGAAGGGTGGGACTGGATGGTGTTAAGAGATAGATGGGAGCGGCTGAATGGAGCTGAAGGGTGGGACTGGATGGTGTTAAGAGATAGATGGGAGGGGTTGAATGGAGCTGAAGGGTGGGACTGGATGGTGTTAAGAGATAGATGGGAGGGGTTGAATGGAGCTGAAGGGTGGGACTGGATGGTGTTAAGAGATAGATGGGAGGGGCTGAATGGAGCTGAAGGATGGGACTGGATGGTGTTAAGAGATAGATGGGAGGGGTTGAATGGAGCTGAAGGGTGGGACTGGATGGTGTTAAGAGATAGATGGGAGCGGCTGAATGGAGTTGAAGGGTGGGACTGGATGGTGTTAAGAGATAGATGGGAGCGGCTGAATGGAGCTGAAGGGTGGGACTGGATGGTGTTAAGAGATAGATGGGAGCGGCTGAATGGAGCTGAAGGGTGGGACTGGATGGTGTTAAGAGATAGATGGGAGGGGTTGAATGGAGCTGAAGGGTGGGACTGGATGGTGTTAAGAGATAGATGGGAGCGGCTGAATGGAGCTGAAGGGTGGGACTGGATGGTGTTAAGAGATAGATGGGAGCGGCTGAATGGAGCTGAAGGGTGGGACTGGATGGTGTTAAGAGATAGATGGGAGGGGTTGAATGGAGCTGAAGGGTGGGACTGGATGGTGTTAAGAGATAGATGGGAGCGGCTGAATGGAGCTGAAGGGTGGGACTGGATGGTGTTAAGAGATAGATGGGAGCGGCTGAATGGAGCTGAAGGGTGGGACTGGATGGTGTTAAGAGATAGATGGGAGCGGCTGAATGGAGCTGAAGGGTGGGACTGGATGGTGTTAAGAGATAGATGGGAGGGGTTGAATGGAGCTGAAGGGTGGGACTGGATGGTGTTAAGAGATAGATGGGAGCGGCTGAATGGAGCTGAAGGGTGGGACTGGATGGTGTTAAGAGATAGATGGGAGCGGCTGAATGGAGCTGAAGGGTGGGACTGGATGGTGTTAAGAGATAGATGGGAGCGGCTGAATGGAGCTGAAGGGTGGGACTGGATGGTGTTAAGAGATAGATGGGAGGGGTTGAATGGAGCTGAAGGGTGGGACTGGATGGTGTTAAGAGATAGATGGGAGCGACTGAATGGAGCTGAAGGGTGGGACTGGATGGTGTTAAGAGATAGATGGGAGCGGCTGAATGGAGCTGAAGGGTGGGACTGGATGGTGTTAAGAGATAGATGGGAGCGGCTGAATGGAGCTGAAGGGTGGGACTGGATGGTGTTAAGAGATAGATGGGAGCGGCTGAATGGAGCTGAAGGATGGGACTGGATGGTGTTAAGAGATAGATGGGAGGGGTTGAATGGAGCTGAAGGGTGGGACTGGATGGTGTTAAGAGATAGATGGGAGCGGCTGAATGGAGCTGAAGGGTGGGACTGGATGGTGTTAAGAGATAGATGGGAGCGGCTGAATGGAGCTGAAGGATGGGACTGGATGGTGTTAAGAGATAGATGGGAGGGGTTGAATGGAGCTGAAGGGTGGGACTGGATGGTGTTAAGCGATAGATGGGAGCGGCTGAATGGAGCTGAAGGGTGGGACTGGATGGTGTTAAGAGATAGATGGGAGCGGCTGAATGGAGCTGAAGGGTGGGACTGGATGGTGTTAAGAGATAGATGGGAGCGGCTGAATGGAGCTGAAGGGTGGGACTGGATGGTGTTAAGAGATAGATGGGAGGGGTTGAATGGAGCTGAAGGGTGGGACTGGATGGTGTTAAGAGATAGATGGGAGCGGCTGAATGGAGCTGAAGGGTGGGACTGGATGGTGTTAAGAGATAGATGGGAGCGGCTGAATGGAGCTGAAGGGTGGGACTGGATGGTGTTAAGAGATAGATGGGAGCGGCTGAATGGAGCTGAAGGGTGGGACTGGATGGTGTTAAGAGATAGATGGGAGCGGCTGAATGGAGCTGAAGGATGGGACTGGATGGTGTTAAGAGATAGATGGGAGGGGTTGAATGGAGCTGAAGGGTGGGACTGGATGGTGTTAAGAGATAGATGGGAGCGGCTGAATGGAGCTGAAGGGTGGGACTGGATGGTGTTAAGAGATAGATGGGAGCGGCTGAATGGAGCTGAAGGGTGGGACTGGATGGTGTTAAGAGATAGATGGGAGCGGCTGAATGGAGCTGAAGGGTGGGACTGGATGGTGTTAAGAGATAGATGGGAGCGGCTGAATGGAGCTGAAGGGTGGGACTGGATGGTGTTAAGAGATAGATGGGAGCGGCTGAATGGAGCTGAAGGGTGGGACTGGATGGTGTTAAGAGATAGATGGGAGCGGCTGAATGGAGCTGAAGGGTGGGACTGGATGGTGTTAAGAGATAGATGGGAGCGGCTGAATGGAGCTGAAGGGTGGGACTGGATGGTGTTAAGAGATAGATGGGAGCGGCTGAATGGAACTGAAGGGTGGGACTGGATGGTGTTAAGAGATAGATGGGAGCGGCTGAATGGAACTGAAGGGTGGGACTGGATGATGTTAAGAGATAGATGGGAGCGGCTGAATGGAGCTGAAGGGTGGGACTGGATGGTGTTAAGAGATAGATGGGAGCAGCTGAATGGAGCTGAAGGATGGGACTGGATGGTGTTAAGAGATAGATGGGAGGGGTTGAATGGAACTGAAGGGTGGGACTGGATGGTGTTAAGAGATAGATGGGAGCGGCTGAATGGAGCTGAAGGATGGGACTGGATGGTGTTAAGAGATAGATGGGAGCGGCTGAATGGAGCTGAAGGATGGGACTGGATGGTGTTAAGAGATAGATGGGAGCGGCTGAATGGAGCTGAAGGGTGGGACTGGATGGTGTTAAGAGATAGATGGGAGCGGCTGAATGGAGCTGAAGGGTGGGACTGGATGGTGTTAAGAGATAGATGGGAGCGGCTGAATGGAGCTGAAGGGTGGGACTGGATGGTGTTAAGAGATAGATGCGAGCGGCTGAATGGAACTGAAGGGTGGGACTGGATGGTGTTAAGAGATAGATGGGAGCGGCTGAATGGAACTGAAGGGTGGGACTGGATGGTGTTAAGAGATAGATGGGAGCGGCTGAATGGAACTGAAGGGTGGGACTGGATGGTGTTAAGAGATAGATGGGAGCGGCTGAATGGAGCTGAAGGGTGGGACTGGATGGTGTTAAGAGATAGATGGGAGCGGCTGAATGGAACTGAAGGGTGGGACTGGATGGTGTTAAGAGATAGATGGGAGGGGTTGAATGGAGCTGAAGGGTGGGACTGGATGGTGTAGGAAGGATATCAGTAATAGATGGTTGAGGGTAGAGGAAGGACATCAGTAATAGATGGGAGAGGTTGAGGGTAGAGGAAGGACATCAGTAATAGATGGTTGAGGGTAGAGGAAGGACATCAGTAATAGATGGGAGAGGTTGAGGGTAGAGGAAGGACATCAGTAATAGATTGGAGAGGTTGAGGGTAGAGGAAGGACATCAGTAATAGATGGTTGAGGGTAGAGGAAGGACATCAGTAATAGATGGGAGAGGTTGAGGGTAGAGGAAGGACATCAGTAATAGATGGGAGAGGTTGAGGGTAGAGGAAGGACATCAGTAATAGATGGGAGAGGTTGAGGGTAGGGGAAGGACATCAGTAATAGATGGTTGAGGGTAGAGGAAGGACATCAGTAATAGATGGGAGAGGTTGAGGGTAGGGGAAGGACATCAGTAATAGATGGGAGAGGTTGAGGGTAGAGGAAGGACATCAGTAATAGATGGGAGAGTTTGAGGGTAGAGGAAGGACATCAGTAATAGATGGGAGAGGTTGAGGGTAGAGGAAGGACATCAGTAATAGATGGGAGAGGTTGAGGGTAGAGGAAGGACATCAGTAATAGATGGGAGAGGTTGAGGGTAGAGGAAGGACATCAGTAATAGATGGGAGAGGTTGAGGGTAGAGGAAGGACATCAGTAATAGATGGGAGAGGTTGAGGGTAGAGGAAGGACATCAGTAATATATGGGAGAGGTTGAGGGTAGGGGAAGGACATCAGTAATAGATGGTTGAGGGTAGAAGAAGGACATCAGTAATAGATGGGAGAGTTTGAGGGTAGAGGAATGACATCAGTAATAGATGTGAGAGGTTGAGGGTAGAGGAAGGACATCAGTAATAGATGGGAGAGGTTGAGGGTAGAGGAAGGACATCAGTAATAGATGGGAGAGGTTGAGGGTAGAGGAAGGACATCAGTAATAGATGGTTGAGGTTGAGGGTAGAGGAAGGACATCAGTAATAGATGGGAGAGGTTGAGGGTAGGGGAAGGACATCAGTAATAGATGGTAGAGGAAGGACATCAGTAATAGATGGTTGAGGGTAGAGGAAGGACATCAGTAATAGATGGGAGAGGTTGAGGGTAGAGGAAGGACATCAGTAATAGATGGTTGAGGGTAGAGGAAGGACAGCAGGAATAGATGGGAGAGGTTGAGGGTAGAGGAAGGACAGCAGTAATAGATGGGAGAGGTTGAGGGTAGAGGAAGGGCATCAGTTTTAGATGGGAGAGGTTGAGGGTAGAGGAAGGACATCAGTAATAGATGGGAGAGGTTGAGGGTAGAGGAAGGACATCAGTAATAGATGGTTGAGGGTAGAGGAAGGACATCAGTAATAGATGGGAAAGGTTGAGGGTAGAGGAAGGACATCAGTAATAGATGGGAGAGGTTGAGGGTAGGGGAAGGACATCAGTAATAGATGTTTGAGGTTGAGGGTAGAGGAAGGACATCAGTAATAGATGGGAGAGGTTGAGGGTAGAGGAAGGACATCAGTAATAGATGGGAAAGGTTGAGGGTAGAGGAAGGACATCAGTAATAGATGGGAGAGGTTGAGGGAAGGGGAAGGACATCAGTAATAGATGGGAGAGGTTGAGGGTAGAGGAAGGACATCAGTAATAGATGGGAGAGGTTGAGGGTAGGGGAAGGACATCAGTAATAGATGGTTGAGGTTGAGGGTAGAGGAAGGACATCAGTAATAGATGGGAGAGGTTGAGGGTAGGGGAAGGACATCAGTAATAGACGGTTGAGGGTAGAGGAAGGACATCAGTAATAGATGGGAGAGGTTGAGGGTAGAGGAAGGACATCAGTAATAGATGGTTGAGGGTAGAGGAAGGACATCAGTAATAGATGGGAGAGGTTGAGGGTAGAGGAAGGACATCAGTAATAGATGGGAGAGGTTGAGGGTAGAGGAAGGACATCAGTAATAGATGGGAGAGGTTGAGGGTAGAGGAAGGACATCAGTAATAGATGGTTGAGGGTAGAGGAAGGACATCAGTAATAGATGGTTGAGGGTAGAGGAAGGACATCAGTAATAGATGGTTGAGGGTAGAGGAAGGGCATCAGTAATAGATGGTTGAGGGTAGAGGAAGGACATCAGTAAATGATGGTTGAGGGTAGAGGAAGGACATCAGTAATAGATGGTTGAGGGTAGAGGAAGGACATCAGTAATAGATGGGAGAGGTTGAGGGTAGAGGAAGGACATCAGTAATAGATGGTTGAGGGTAGAGGAAGGACATCAGTAATAGATGGTTGAGGGTAGAGGAAGGACATCAGTAATAAATGGTTGAGGGTAGAGGAAGGACATCAGTAATAGATGGTTGAGGGTAGAGGAAGGACATCAGTAATAAATGGTTGAGGGTAGAGGAAGGACATCAGTAATAGATGGGAGAGGTTGAGGGTAGAGGAAGGACATCAGTAATAGATTGGAGAGGTTGAGGGTAGAGGAAGGACATCAGTAATAGATGGTTGAGGGTAGAGGAAGGACATCAGTAATAGATGGGAGAGGTTGAGGGTAGAGGAAGGACATCAGTAATAGATGGTTGAGGGTAGAGGAAGGACATCAGTAATAGATGGTTGAGGGTAGAGGAAGGACATCAGTAATAAATGGTTGAGGGTAGAGGAAGGACATCAGTAATAGATGGTTGAGGGTAGAGGAAGGACATCAGTAATAAATGGTTGAGGGTAGAGGAAGTACATCAGTAATAGATGGGAGAGGTTGAGGGTAGAGGAAGGATATCAGTAATAGATGGGAGAGGTAGAGGAAGGACATCAGTAATAGATGGTTGAGGGTAGAGGAAGGACATCAGTAATAGATGGGAGAGGTTGAGGGTAGAGGAAGGACATCAGTAATAGATGGTTGAGGGTAGAGGAAGGACATCAGTAATAGATGGTTGAGGGTAGAGGAAGGACATCAGTAATAAATGGTTGAGGGTAGAGGAAGGACATCAGTAATAGATGGTTGAGGGTAGAGGAAGGACATCAGTAATAAATGGTTGAGGGTAGAGGAAGGACATCAGTAATAGATGGGAGAGGTTGAGGGTAGAGGAAGGATATCAGTAATAGATGGGAGAGGTAGAGGAAGGACATCAGTAATAGATGGTTGAGGGTAGAGGAAGGACATCAGTAATAGATGGGAGAGGTTGAGGGTAGAGGAAGGACATCAGTAATAGATGGTTGAGGGTAGAGGAAGGACATCAGTAATAGATGGTTGAGGGTAGAGGAAGGACATCAGTAATAAATGGTTGAGGGTAGAGGAAGGACATCAGTAATAGATGGTTGAGGGTAGAGGAAGGACATCAGTAATAAATGGTTGAGGGTAGAGGAAGGACATCAGTAATAGATGGGAGAGGTTGAGGGTAGAGGAAGGATATCAGTAATAGATGGGAGAGGTAGAGGAAGGACATCAGTAATAGATGGTTGAGGGTAGAGGAAGGACATCAGTAATAGATGGGAGAGGTTGAGGGTAGAGGAAGGACATCAGTAATAGATGGGAGAGGTTGAGTTTTTTTTTATTTATTTTATTTTTATTTCACCTTTATTTAACCAGGTAGGCTAGTTGAGAACACCTTTATTTAACCAGGGAGGCTAGTTGAGAACACCTTTATTTAACCAGGTAGGCTAGTTGAGAACAAGTTCTCATTTGCAACTGCGACCTGGCCAAGATAAAGCATAGCAGTGTGAGCATACAACAAAGAGTTACACATGGAGTAAACAATTAACAAGTCAATAACACAGTAGAAAACGAAGGGGGGGTCTATATACAATGTGTGCAAAAGGCATGAGGAGGTAGGCAAATAATTACAATTTTGCAGATTAACACTGGAGTGATAAAAGATCAGATGGTCATGTACAGGTAGAGATATTGGTGTGCAGAAGAGCAGAAAAGTAAATAAATAGAAACAGTACGGGGATGAGGTAGGTGAAAAGGGTGGGCTATTTACCAATAGACTATGTACAGCTGCAGCGATCGGTTAGCTGCTCAGATAGCTGATGTTTGAAGTTGGTGAGGGAGATAAAAGTCTCCAACTTCAGCGATTTTTGCAATTCGTTCCAGTCACAGGCAGCAGAGTACTGGAACGAAAGGCGGCCAAATGAGGTGTTGGCTTTAGGGATGATCAGTGAGATACACCTGCTGGAGCGCGTGCTACGGATGGGTGTTGCCATCGTGACCAGTGAGCTGAGATAAGGCGGAGCTTTACCTAGCATAGACTTGTAGATGACCTGGAGCCAGTGGGTCTGGCGACGAATATGTAGCGAGGGCCAGCCGACTAGAGCATACAAGTCGCAGTGGTGGGTAGTATAAGGTGCTTTAGTGACAAAACGGATGGCACTGTGATAGACTGCATCCAGTTTGCTGAGTAGAGTGTTGGAAGCCATTTTGTAGATGACATCGCCGAAGTCGAGGATCGGTAGGATAGTCAGTTTTACTAGGGTAAGCTTGGCGGCTTGAGTGAAGGAGGCTTTGTTGCGGAATAGAAAGCCGACTCTTGATTTGATTTTCGATTGGATAGAGGAAGGGTAGAGGAAGGACATCAGTAATAGATAGTTGAGGGTAGAGGAAGGACGGGAGTTAATAACAAACAAAATCCATGTATTGTAAAATAGACCTTGAAATGCATAAAGTATGTATAAGTTGAAAATACAGACCTGAGCGTTGTTGTCCAATTGTTTACCCCAGTTGGGTGAGGGGTGCAGGGTTGGAGGGTAATAAAGGAAAAGTATAAAAAATAAACGTGTATTTAAAAAATATATGGTATGAATAATGACCATGTTATATTCCAGGTATGAATAATGGCCATGTTATATTCCAGGTATGAATAATGATGTATTGTATTCCAGGTATGAATAACGACCATGTTATATTCCAGGTATGAATAATGACCATGTTATATTCCAGGTATGAATAATGATGTATTGTATTCCAGGTATGAATAACGGCCATGTTATATTCCAGGTATGAATAATGACCATGTTATATTCCAGGTATGAATAATGACCATGTTATATTCCAGGTATGAATAACGACCATGTTATATTCCAGGAATGAGTAATGGGCATGTTATATTCCAGGTATGAATAACGGCCATGTTATATTCTAGGTATGAATATCATGTATTGTATTCCAGGTATGAATAACGACCATGTTATATTCCAGGTATGAATAATGGCCATGTTATATTCCAGGTATGAATAATGGCCATGTTATATTCTAGGTATGAGGGCCAGAGAGACCAGCTGGCTCAGCAGTCCTTCAACATGGAACAGGCCAACTACACTATACAGTCCCTCAAGGATACCAAAACTACAGTAAGAACTGTCATTAACTACACTGTATCTGCAGTATAGCCCAACTACACCATCCATTCACTAAAGGACACCAAATGACACTACAACTACAGTAAGACACTAAAACTACACTAAGAACTGTCACAAACTACAATGGTAACTATGACATAACTACACTATAACTACATTATAACCAAACTACACTGTAACTACACCACACTATAACTACACCATAACCAAACTACACTATAACCACACCATAACTACACTACACTGTAACTATACTAAACTATAACCACACCATAACTACACTACGCTTTAACTACACTACACTATAACCACACCATAACTACACTGCAACTACACTACACTATAACCACACCATAACTACATGACCCTGTAACTACACTGTTACTACCCTGTATCTACACTACACAACACTGCATTATAACTACACTACACTGTAACTACACCAAAACTACACTACACTGTAACTACACTATAACTACACCAGCACTACACGACCCTGTTACTACCCTGTAACTACACTGTTACTACCTTGTAACTACACAGTAACAACACCATGCAAAGTGCATACAGTGGGTGATGTCATCAGCACTCTGCCTTCAAGTCTCTGGAAAGCGTGTGTTTTGCGAGCGAGAGGCACCTTTCATTATAACGTTGGAGGAAATACTTTCCTAGCATGTGAGGAACGTGCTTGCTGGCCTCGTAAATGTTAACCAGCTAACTAAGAAAATATTTTTGGGCTACAGTTATGCTAACCCATTTGCAATCCTTTTAGCTGTGCTTGCCAGCTTGCCGGCTAGCTGCAGAGGTTAGCGGGCTAGTTAGCTACAGTAGTTGGCTACTGCCATGAAGTTGTTGTTGTTGTGTTATCATATTTAGCCTGTTCCATCGTTTGCAGAATGCATACATTAGAATATAGCGCGGGAGAAGGGAATATAACTGCACTGTAACTACACTACACTATAACCACACCATAACTCCACTATAACTACCTGCTGTTAGAGAGTGGACACGGTGGACACATTTAAATGTAGATGCATGACACGTTTGGAATCCCATGATTAGAACTCTATGATCAGAATACAACAACTGATTTAACTGTCATGTCTAGACAGCCTCAGACTAAAATAAGGATTACACAATCTGTCTCTGTTCAGTTCTCTTCTGTCCCACGGAAGAGAACTGAAACATGCATGCAAAGCAGAGGGAATGGGTTTGATTAGACATAAAGGATCAGTCCTTGACGACTTGTCCTTTAGACATAAAGGATCAGTCCTTGACGACTTGTCCTTTAGATATAAAGGATCAGTCCTTGACGACATGTCCTTTAGATATAAAGGATCAGTCCTTGACTACTTGTCCTTTAGACATAAAGGATCAGTCCTTGACGACTTGTCCTTTAGACATAAAGGATCAGTCCTTGACGACTTGTCCTTTAGATATAAAGGATCAGTCCTTGACTACTTGTCCTTTAGATATAAAGGATCAGTCCTTGACTACTTGTCCTTTGTATTGTTGGTTCCCAGGTGGAGGCTATGAAGATTGGAGCTAAAGAGATGAAGAGAGCTTACAAGGATGTGAAGACTGATCAGATAGAAGTAACTAATTTAATGTGTTTATATCAGTTCTCTCACATTATACACTGTGGAGCTTCTTCATCGTGTGTGATGTGGTGTAGGACCTACAGGATCAGCTGGAGGATATGATGGAGGATGCCAACGAGGTTCAGGAGTCTCTGAGTCGCAGCTACGGAACTCCTGACATAGATGAGGATGACCTGGAAGCAGGTAGGGGTGTGGATATAACAGCAGGTAGGGGTGTGGATCTAACAGCAGGTAGGGGTGTGGATCTAACAGCAGGTAGGGATGTGGATCTAACAGCAGGTAGTGTAGGGATGTGGATCTAACAGCAGGTAGGGATGTGGATCTAACAGCAGGTAGGGGTGTGGATCTAACAGCAGGTAGGGATGTGGATCTAACACCAGGTAGGGGTGTGGATCTAACAGCAGGTAGGGTAGGGGTGTGGATATAACAGCAGGTAGGGGTGTGGATATAACAGCAGGTAGGGGTGTGGATCTAACAGCAGGTTGGGTTGTGGATCAAACAGCAGGTTGGGTTGTGGATCTAACAGCAGGTAGGGATGTGGACCTAACAGCAGGTAGGGTAGGGGTGTGGATATAACAGCAGGTAGGGTAGGGGTGTGGATCTAACAGCAGGTAGGGTAGGGGTGTGGATCTAACAGCAGGTAGGGTAGGGGTGTGGATCTAACAGCAGGTTGGGGTGTGGATCTAACAGCAGGTAGTGTAGGGATGTGGATCTAACAGCAGGTAGGGGTGTGGATCTAACAGCAGGTTGGGGGTGTGGATCTAACAGCAGGTAGGGATGTGGATCTAACAGCAGGTAGGGGTGTGGATCTAACAGCAGGTAGGGGTGTGGATCTAACAGCAGGTAGGGGTGTGGATCTAACAGCAGGTAGGGTAGGGGTGTGGATCTAACAGCAGGTAGGGGTGTGGATCTAACAGCAGGTAGGGGTGTGGATCTAACAGCAGGTAGGGGTGTGGATCTAACAGCAGGTAGGGGTGTGGATCTAACAGCAGGTAGGGGTGTGGATCTAACAGCAGGTAGGGGTGTGGATCTAACAGCAGGTAGGGGTGTGGATCTAACAGCAGGTAGGGGTGTGGATCTAACAGCAGGTAGGGATGTGGATCTAACAGCAGGTTGGGGTGTGGATCTAACAGCAGGTAGGGGTGTGGATCTAACAGCAGGTAGGGATGTGGATCTAACAGCAGGTAGGGGTGTGGATCTAACAGCAGGTAGGGGTGTGGATCTAACAGCAGGTAGGGGTGTGGATCTAACAGCAGGTAGGGGTGTGGATATAACAGCAGGTAGGGATGTGGATCTAACAGCAGGTAGGGGTGTGGATCTAACAGCAGGTAGGGGTGTGGATATAACAGCAGGTAGGGGTGTGGATATAACAGCAGGTAGGGTAGGGGTGTGGATCTAACAGCAGGTAGGGGGTGTGGATCTAACATCAGGTTGGGTAGGGATGTGGATCTAACAGCAGGTAGGGGTGTGGATATAACAGCAGGTAGGGTAGGGGTGTGGATATAACAGCAGGTAGGGTAGGGGTGTGGATATAACAGCAGGTAGGGTAGGGGTGTGGATCTAACAGCAGGTAGGGTAGGGGTGTGGATATAACAGCAGGTAGGGTAGGGGTGTGGATCTAACAGCAGGTAGGGGGTGTGGATCTAACATCAGGTTGGGTAGGGATGTGGATCTAACAGCAGGTAGGGATGTGGATCTAACAGCAGGTAGGGATGTGGATCTAACAGCAGGTAGGGATGTGGATCTAATAGCAGGTAGGGATGTGGATTTTATTTATTTATTTATTTATTTTACCTTTATTTAACCAGGTAGGCAAGTTGAGAACAAGTTCTCATTTACAATTGCGACCTGGCCAAGATAAAGCAAAGCAGTTCGACAGATAAAACGACACAGAGTTACACATGGAGTAAAAACAAACATACAGTCAATAATGCAGTATAAACAAGTCTATATACAATGTGAGCAAATGAGGTGAGAAGGGAGGTAAAGGCAAAAAAGGCCATGATGGCAAAGTAAATACAATATAGCAAGCAAAATACTGGAATGGTAGTTTTGCAATGGAAGAATGTGCAAAGTAGAAATAAAAAAATAATGGGGTGCAAAGGAGCAAAATAAATAAATTAATTAAAATTAAATACAGTTGGGAAAGAGGTAGTTGTTTGGGCTAAATTATAGGTGGGCTATGTACAGGTGCAGTAATCTGTGAGCTGCTCTGACAGTTGGTGCTTAAAGCTAGTGAGGGAGATAAGTGTTTCCAGTTTCAGAGATTTTTGTAGTTCGTTCCAGTCATTGGCAGCAGAGAACTGGAAGGAGAGGCGGCCAAAGAAAGAATTGGTTTTGGGGGTGACTAGAGAGATATACCTGCTGGAGCGTGTGCTACAGGTGGGAGATGCTATGGTGACCAGCGAGCTGAGATAAGGGGGGACTTTACCTAGCAGGGTCTTGTAGATGACATGGAGCCAGTGGGTTTGGCGACGAGTATGAAGCGAGGGCCAGCCAACGAGAGCGTACAGGTCGCAATGGTGGGTAGTATATGGGGCTTTGGTGATAAAACGGATTGCACTGTGATAGACTGCATCCAATTTGTTGAGTAGGGTATTGGAGGCTATTTTGTAAATGACATCGCCAAAGTCGAGGATTGGTAGGATGGTCAGTTTTACAAGGGTATGTTTGGCAGCATGAGTGAAGGATGCTTTGTTGCGAAATAGGAAGCCAATTCTAGATTTAACTTTGGATTGGAGATGTTTGATATGGGTCTGGAAGGAGAGTTTACAGTCTAACCAGACACCTAAGTATTTGTAGTTGTCCACGTATTCTAAGTCAGAGCCGTCCAGAGTAGTGATGTTGGACAGGCGGGTAGGTGCAGGTAGCGATCGGTTGAAGAGCATGCATTTAGTTTTACTTGTATTTAAGAGCAATTGGAGGCCACGGAAGGAGAGTTGTATGGCATTGAAGCTTGCCTGGAGGGTTGTTAACACAGTGTCCAAAGAAGGGCCGGAAGTATACAGAATGGTGTCGTCTGCGTAGAGGTGGATCAGGGACTCACCAGCAGCAAGAGCGACCTCATTGATGTATACAGAGAAGAGAGTCGGTCCAAGAATTGAACCCTGTGGCACCCCCATAGAGACTGCCAGAGGTCCGGACAGCAGACCCTCCGATTTGACACACTGAACTCTATCAGAGAAGTAGTTGGTGAACCAGGCGAGGCAATCATTTGAGAAACCAAGGCTGTCGAGTCTGCCGATGAGGATATGGTGATTGACAGAGTCGAAAGCCTTGGCCAGATCACTGAATACGGCTGCACAGTAATGTTTCTTATCGATGGCGGTTAAGATATCGTTTAGGACCTTGAGCGTGGCTGAGGTGCACCCATGACCAGCTCTGAAACCGGATTGCATAGCAGAGAAGGTATGGTGAGATTCGAAATGGTCGGTAATCTGTTTGTTGACTTGGCTTTCGAAGACCTTAGAAAGGCACGGTAGGATAGATATAGGTCTGTAGCAGTTTGGGTCAAGAGTGTCCCCCCCTTTGAAGAGGGGGATGACCGCAGCTGCTTTCCAATCTTTGGGAATCTCAGACGACACGAAAGAGAGGTTGAACAGGCTAGTAATAGGGGTGGCAACAATTTCGGCAGATAATTTTAGAAAGAAAGGGTCCAGATTGTCTAGCCCGGCTGATTTGTAGGGGTCCAGATTTTGCAGCTCTTTCAGAACATCAGCTGAATGGATTTGGGAGAAGGAGAAATGGGGAAGGCTTGGGCGAGTTGCTGTTGGGGGTGCAGTGCTGTTGTCCGGGGTAGGAGTAGCCAGGTTCTAACAGCAGGTAGGGATGTGGATCTAACAGCAGGTAGGGATGTGGATCTAACAGCAGGTAGGGATGTGGATCTAACAGCAGGTAGGGATGTGGATCTAACAGCAGATTGGGGTGTGGATCTAACAGCAGGTAGGGATGTGGATCTAACAGCAGGTAGGGATGTGGATCTAACAGCAGGTTGGGGTGTGGATCTAACAGCAGGTAGGGATGTGGATCTAACAGCAGATTGGGGTGTGGATCTAACAGCAGGTAGGGGTGTGGATCTAACAGCAGGTAGGGGTGTGGGTCTATAGCTGGTTGATGTTGTATGTTGTCAGAGCTGGATGCCCTAGAGGATGATGTTGTTGTGTGTTGTCAGAGCTGGATGCCCTAGGGGATGAGTTGTTGCTGGATGATGACAGTTCCTACCTGGATGAGGCTTCCTCTGCCCCCTCCATCCCAGAGGGCATACCCAACGACAGTAAAACCAACAAGGTAAGACACAGCCCTTGTCTGCACAGAGCCCTGACCTCAACCCATTGAACACCTTTGTAATGAAATGGAACACCAACTGCAAGCCAGGCCTAATCGGCCAACATCAGTGCCCGACCTCACTAATGCTCTTGTGGCTGAATAGAAGCAAGTCCCCGCAGCAATGTTCCAACATCTAGTGGAAAGCCTTCCCAGAAGAGTGGAGGCTGTTACAGCAGCAATGTTCCAACATCTAGTGGAAAGCCTTCCCAGAAGAGTGGAGGCTGTTATAGCAGCAATGTTCCAACATCTAGTGGAAAGCCTTCCTAGAAGAGTGGAGGCTGTTATAGCAGCAATGTTCCAACATCTAGTGGAAAGCCTTCCCAGAAGAGTGGAGGCTGTTATAGCAGCAAACTGGGACCAACTCCATATTAATGACCATGATTTTGGAATGAGATGTTCAATCAGCAGGTGTCCACATACTTTTGGTCATGTAGTGAACTTATTCAGTGCATTTCGAAAGTATTCAGACCCCTTGACTTTTTCCACATTTTGTTACGTTACAGCCTTGTTCTAAAATGGAATCAATAAAAAAAAAATCTAATCAATCTACACACATTATTATTATGACAAAGCAAAAATGGGTTTTTAGACATTTTAGCAAATGTATTAAAAATAACACCCTTTACTCAGTACTTTTTTGAAGCACCTTTGGCAGTGATTACAGCCTCAAGTAGTCTTGGGTATGATGCTACAAGCTTGGCACACCTGTATTTGGGGAGTTTCTCCCATTCTTCTCTGCAGATCCTTTCAATCTCTGTCAGGTTTGATGGGGAGCGTCGCTGCACAGATATTCTCAGGTCTCTCCAGAGATATTTGATCTGGTTACCCATCGCTCCAGTCTGAGGTCCTGGGCGCTCTGGAGCAGGTTTTCATCAACGATCTCTGTACTTTGCTCCGTTCACCTATCCCTCGTTCCTGACTAGTCTCCCAGTCCCTGCTGCTGAAAAACATCCCCACAGTATGATGCTGCCACCACCATGCTTCACTGTAGGGATGGTGCCAGTTTTCCTCCAGACGTGACACTTGGCATTCAGGCCAAAGAGTTCAATCTTGGTTTCATCAGACCAGAGAATCTTGTTTCTCATGGTCTGAGAGTCCTTTAGGTGCCTTTTGGCAAACCTTTTACTGAGGAGTGGCTTCCGTCTGGCCACTCTACCATAAAGGCCTGA
Source organism: Oncorhynchus kisutch (assembly GCF_002021735.2). Lineage (NCBI taxonomy): Eukaryota > Metazoa > Chordata > Actinopteri > Salmoniformes > Salmonidae > Oncorhynchus > Oncorhynchus kisutch. Next base: position 48,947,986 of record NC_034203.2, on the reverse strand, counting down.
TTGAGGGGAACTCTGGAGCTCTGTCAGAGTGACCATCGGGTTCTTGGTCACCTCCCTGTCCAAGGCCCTTCTCCCCACGATTGCTTAGTTTGGCCGGGCGACCAGCTCTATGAAGAGTCTTGTTGGTTCTACACTTTTTCCATTTAAGAATGATGGAGGCCACTATGTTCTTGGGGACCTTCAATGCTGCAGAAATGTGTTGGTACCCTTCCGCAGATCTGTGCCTCGACACAATCATGTCTCGGAGCTCTACGTACAATTCCTTCGACCGCATGGCTTGGTTTTTGCTCTGATATGTACTGTCAACTGTGGGACCTTATATAGACAGGTGTGTGCCTTTTTCCAAATCATGTCCAATCAATTGAATTTACCACAGGTGGACTCCAATCAAGTTGTAGAAACATCTCAAGGATCATCAATGGAAACAGGATGCACCTGAGCTCGATTTCAAGTCTCATAGCAAAGGGTCTGAATACTTATGTAAATAAGTCATTTCTGTTTTTAAAAACCTGCATTCGCTTTGTCATTACGAGTTATTGTGTGTAGATTGAGGAACATTTTTTATTTAATCAATTTTAGAATAAGGCTGTAACATAACAAAATGTGGAAAAAGTGAAGGGGTCTGAATAATTTCCGAATGCGCTGTACTTCAATTCATTTTTTTAACTGGTTACCCCAGCTACCTTCATACTAGTCAGCTACCCTCATACTAGTCAGCTACCTTCATACTAGTCAGCTACCTTCATACTAGTCAGCTACCTTCATACTAGTCAGCTACCTCCATACTAGTCAGCTACCTCCATACTAGTCAGCTACCTTCATACTAGTCAGCTACCTCCATACTAGTCAGCTACCTCCATACTAGTCAGCTACCTCCATACTAGTCAGCTACCTCCATACTAGTCAGCTACCTCCATACTAGTCAGCTACCTTCCTACTAGTCAGCTACCTCCATACTAGTCAGCTACCTCCATACTAGTCAGCTACCTTCATACTAGTCAGCTACCTCCATACTAGTCAGCTACCTCCATACTAGTCAGCTACCTTCATACTAGTCAGCTACCTGCATACTAGTCAGCTACCTCCATACTAGTCAGCTACCTCCATACTAGTCTGCTACCTTCATACTAGTCAGCTACCTTCATACTAGTCAGCTACCTTCATACTAGTCAGCTACCTACATTCTAGTCAGCTACCTTCATACTAGTCAGCTACCTTCATACTAGTCAGCTACCTTCACACTAGTCAGCTACCTTCACACTAGTCAGCTACCTTCACACTAGTCCGCTACCTACATTCTAGTCAGCTACCTTCATACTAGTCAGCTACCTTCATACTAGTCGGCTACCTCCATAGTAGTCAGCTACCTCCATACTAGTCAGCTACCTTCATACTAGTCAGCTACCTTCATACTAGTCAGCTACCTTCATACTAGTCAGCTACCTCCATACTAGTCAGCTACCTTCATTCTAGTCAGCTACCTTCATACTAGTCAGCTACCTTCATACTAGTCAGCTACCTTCATACTAGTCTTTTGGGGCCTGTGGGTGTCCTAGAGCAAAACAGCCAATATGTTTGGGCGAGTCCCACCTTTCCATAGAGGGGCTACTAGTATGTAGCCCAAATCGTTCGTACGCTGCAGACGAATTTGTGAGAAGAGCGGTTTTCGGAACGTCTCATGGTCTGACAAACACCTCTCTAGCTCTGTCTCCTTTCACCACAGATGCAGAATGCCGACATCGGTTGATGCGGTGGGTTGAGACGGAGCCCAGGTTAAAAAAACATATCTCTAGCTTGAACTGACTGATATGTCATTGTTATTTTGTATTATGCTAATTATTTCAGCAGGGGTGCGGACATTGACTCTAGGGTTTTTTTAACACGTATTTTCTTGTTTTTTCAGGATGGCGTTCTGGTGGATGAGTTTGGTCTGCCACAGATCCCTGCTACATAAAACTACAGATCCCTGCTACATAAAACTACAGATCCCTGCTACATAAAACTACAGATCCCTGCTACACTTTTATATGTAGAGTAACATTTCTACATTACAATGATCTGACCTGAGAACAGGTTACATAACTTACTACCACTGTATTACTAAGGTATTGATGCTGTTTTGGAGATGAGTTGATATTGTTACCGATAGGGTTTACATTTATCTAAAGCCATCCCTTTAAACTTGGTGTACCTTTAATGTTCTCAACAGACTCAGTGGGATATATGGAGAGAAGGTTCAGAGTATTAGGGATCAATGACAGGAAGCCATGGAAATACATACATTTCTTTCCTTTTCCAATTGGTAGATTTTAAAATGCTCTGATCTTGTATATTATTTAGGGTTAGGAAAGTCAAATCAGGTTTGGAGTGCCTTTACGCACTAAATATATTGGTGAATCAAAACTACAGTGGTTTGATTCATCCTAAAAGTTTTCATATTCAGTTGTTCAATCCATGAAGTATTGGAAGGGGAGAAAAGTATACAGTAGGGGTTGGCCAGTAGTCCTTTAAAACTATCCTCATAATCATCTCTATTCGTGGAACTGTGATGACAACTGTCCAGTCGTCTTGAACCGTGCACCAGGCTCCAGGTATCAACTGCTATGTGTGGTCAGCGTTCCATAATGATTCACATCATAGGCGAAATTACCACGGGGTGTAGGGGACATGTCCCCCCCAACATTCAGAACAGGTCAATTCGTGTCACCCCCCCCAACCCCCAATCATTTCTTTAAACAAAAAATAAATGATTCCAGGCAATGTTTTTTAAATGTTTTTTTTAAAATCGCCCTTGATTCAAATAGGCTACAGGTCCCAAATGATTGCACAACTTGTAAAACATTAGCTTAATATGGTCCACTATTGCTAGCGTCCCTCAGGAACAACCACACCAACATGACAGAGGGAGAAAGGTCCACTAACAATGGAATGGAATGATGCCACGTGTCAGGAAACTAAAGAGACAGTTATACATGTACACTACCATTCAAAAGTTTGGGGTCACTTACAAATGTCCTTGTTTTTGAAAGAAAAGCACAATTTTGGTCCATTAAAATAACATAAAATTGATCAGAAATACAGTGTAGACATTGTTAATGTTGTGAATGACAATTGTAGCTGGAAACGGAAGATTTTTTTATGGAATATCTACAGTGTATATAGTCTAGAACAGGGCTATTCAACTATACTGAACAAAAATGCATATTTCAGTTGACTAGTTTTTGTGCAGAAGTCTCTCTCCTTCCTATCAGTAGAGAATGGGCCCCTATAATAAACTGCACCACCTCTGTGGGGACTTAAACTCATCAAATCTCGTTGCAAAGTTAGCTTTCAGTTTATCTAAAACTCTGATATCAAGGGATCTGTACTGATGACTGAATGTGGACTGAATGTGGTGCAGTGTAGGGAAATGGAGTGTTGAATAGCCCTGGCCTACACTTCCTTCTGAACTTCTAACATAAGTGAGGTGGGTGTGGCTTCGTGACTGATCTCAGCAGCAGCTGCTCACCAACACGGTTGCTACGCCACCAAAACATGTGGGTGTCTGCTATCGGCGTTAACGCTTCATCTGATTGAATCTAGGCCTGTGATTTTAATGCTTGATCTGATTGAATCTAGGCCTGTGTTTTTGACAACTCCATTGTTTCCATTGTCAAGCCAACCATTTGGCATGCCAGGGAGATAGCATGATAGCACAAACAGACTGGCACTCAGGCTAGCCACCCCCTCCTCAGTAAGTATTGTCCTGTTCAGTATTAATTAGCCTGTACTAATATAACAGTGATGACCGAAACCATTGGTCCAGATATTAGGAACATTCCTTCCTGTCTGTAAGATGTGTGTTGGTTTTTGGAAACCAATGTAATAAAGGAACGGAGTTCCGGTTTTCTAAATGTTGATCAACATGATATTGTGCTGCTTTATCTTCTCCTTTTAAACAGGTTGATATCTTCTTCTTGGTGGATGGTTTAGCTGTGCGGCTGGCTGGTGTGTTTAGGGTTATCTGTTGTTTACTGGAGTCTGAGCTCTAGCTGAAGTTCAATCTGTTGAAGTTCAGCTTTACAGTGTGAATGAAATGTTTCAGAGGAAGACTGCATTCACGGTAAACGCTGCACTTGTCCGAGCAATAAGAAATTACCTTTAATCTGACCCCGACAACTGTTCTGTAAGAAACAACAAACACAATCAAAAAAATATTCTCCAAAATGGTTAATTGGTGCGGATCCTCGTCCTCCTCTTGTTCTGGTAAACTTACAGTAGGTTATCTATAGTATATGGACAAGACTCTGTGGGTTAACTAACCAGTTCTAAATGATGGCCTGGACTATGTGGGTTAACTAACCAGTTCTATATGATGGACTGGACTATGTGGGTTAACTAACCAGTTCTAAATGATGGACTGGACTATGTGGGTTAACTAACCAGTTCTAAATGATGGACTGGACTATGTGGGTTAACTAACCAGTTCTAAATGATGGACTGGACTATTTGGGTTAACAAACCAGTTCTATATGATGGACTGGACGTTATGGGTTAACTAACCAGTTCTACATGATGGACTGGACTCTGGGTTAACTAACCTATCTTTGTCCCCATGTGCAGTTGCAAACCGTAGTCTGTCTTTTTTATGGCGGTTTTGGAGCAGTGGCTTCTTCCTTGCTGAGCGGCCTTTCAGGGTTATGTCGATATAGGACTCGTTTTACTGTGGATATAGATACGTTTGTACCTGTTTCCTCCAGCATCTTCACAAGGTCCTTTGCTGTTGTTCTGGGACTGATTTGCACCTCATACCTGAGCGGTATGATGGCTGCGTCGTCCCATGGTGTTTATACATGCGTACTATTCAGGTGTTTGGAAATTGCTCCCAAGGATGAACCAGACTTGTGGAGGTCTACAATTTCTTTCTGAGGTCTTGGCTGATTTCTTTTGATTTTCCCATGATGTCAAGCAAAGAGACACTGCGTTTGAAGGTAGGCCTTGAAATACATCCACAGGTACACATCATATTGACTCAAATTATGTCTCATTTACAACTCAGACCTGGCCAAGATAAAGCAAAGCAGTGTGACACAGACAACAACACAGAGTTACACATGGAGTAAACAATAAACAAGCCAATAACACAAACAAGTCAATGACACAGTAGAGAAAAGAAAGTCTATATACAACTTTGGTACTGGTGTGTGCAAAAGGCATGAGGAGGTAGGCAATAAATAGGCCATAGGAACGAATAATTACCATTTAGCAGATTAACACTGGAGTGATAAATGAGCAGATGATGATGTGCAAAAGAGCAGAAAAGTAAATGAAATAAAAACAGTATGGGGATGAGGTAGATAGATTGAGTGGGCTATATACCGATGGACTATGTACAGCTGCAGTGATCGGTTAGCTGCTCAGATAGTTGGTGAGGGAAATAAAAGTCTCCAACTTCAGCGATTCTTGCATTATGTTCCAGTCACTGGCAGTGGGAAGGAAAGGTGGCCAAATAAGGTATTGGCTTTGAGGATGATCAGTGAGATATACCTGCTGGAACGTGTGCTACGGGTGGGTGTTGTTATCGTGACCAGTGAACTGAGATAAGGCAGAGCTTTACCTAGCATGGACTTATAGATTACCTGGAGCCAGTGGGTCTGGCGACGAATATGTAGTGAGGGCCAGCCGACTAGAGCATACAGGTCGCAGTGGTGGGTGGTATAAGGTGATTTGGTAACAAAACGGATGGCACTGTGATAGACTGCATTTGCTGAGTAGAGTGTTGGAAGATATTTTGTAGATGACATCGCCAAAGTCGGGGATTGGTGATCTAATTGATAAATGTATCCTGTTTCAGGCTGTCACAACTTCACAGGAGAGCCATTTGAACGTTTTTTAATCAAAATGTGTTTTCTGGCTTTCTGGAACATGTGAACTTTCATGTGCCGTAATAACAAACTTGGATGCCATCTGTAAATACGAATAAAACTGTTAAATTACAAGCCTTGTTGGTTAAGCCACAGAAAAAGAGAGAAACCTTCTCACTAGCCATGATTGGCCGAGATAATGAGTGGGCTGGACATGCCGAGAGAGGAGTTCGGATTGATCTGCCATATAGAGGGCATCTGTCTATTTGAGCTGGTCAGCTCATCAGGCTGTGTTGGTAATCCTGTAGAACGTAGCTTTTGTATGTATTGTGTAGTGGAGCTGTATAAGTGTGGCTCTCCACTTTCTGGAGGAGTGAGTTTTGAAATCAGTGGAATTAGAGTATGATAGCTAAAGAGATGGAGAAAACACCTGTCTACGGATTACATCTTCAAACTAAGTATAACGACATAGGGCAAGACCTAGATGCGGATGGTTAGAGTCTCTGATGTTTATTAAAATACAAGGGGCAGGCAATAGACAGGTCGAGGACAGGCAGAAGTTCATTAACCAGGTCATAGTCTGAAAGGTACAGGGCGGCAGGCAGGCTTGAGGTCAGGGCAGGCAGAACAGGTCGGAACCGGGAGGGATAGAAAACAGAGACTAGGAAAACAGGACCACAGAAAAACAAGCTTAACAAGACAAGACGAACTGGCAACAAACAAACAGAGAACACAGGTATAAATACCCAGGGGTTAATGAGTAAGATGGGCGACACATGGAGGGGGGTTCGAATTGCACTCTCTTGACATTCTCTCAACCGGCTTCATGTGGTAGTCACCTGGAATGCATTTCAATTAACAGGTGTGCCTTGTTAATTTGTTGAATTTCTTTCCTTCTTAATGTGAAGACAGCCCTATTTGGTGAAATACCAAGTCGATGTTATAGCAAGAACATCTCAAATAAGCAAAGTGAAACGACAGTCCATCATTACTTTAAGACATGAAGGTCAGTCAATTTGGAAAATTTCAAGAACTTTGAAAGTTTCTTCAAGTGCAGTTGCAAAATCCATCAAGTGCTATGATGAAACTGGCTCTCATGAGGACCGCCACAGGAAAGGAAGATCCCGAGGTACCTCTGCTGCAGAGGATAAGAGTTACCAACCTCAGACATTTCAGCCCAAATAAATGCTTCACAGAGTTCAAGTAACAGACACATCTCAATATCAACTGTTCAGAGGAGACTGCGTGAATCAGGCCTTCATGGTCGAATTGCTGCAAAGAAACCACTACTAAAGGAAGTAGAAGTAGAGACTTGCTTGAGCCAAGGAACACGAGCAAAGGGCGTTAGACCAGTGGAAATCTGTCCTTTGGTCTGTTGAGTTCAAATTTTAGATTTTTGGTTCCAACCCCCATGTCTTTGTGAGACGCAGAGTAGGTCAACGGATAATCTCCACATGAGTGGTTCCCACAGTGAAGCATGGAGGAGGAGGTGGGATGGTGTGGAGGTGCTTTGCTGGTGACACTGTCAGTGATATTTAGAATTCAAGGCACACTTAACCATGACTACCACAGCATTCTGCAGCGATATGCCATCCCATCTGGCTTGCACTTAGTGGGACTGTCATTTGTTTTTCAACAGGACAATGACCCAACACACCTCCAGGTTGTGTAAGGGCTATTTGACAAAGAAGGAGACTGATGGAGTGCTGCCTCAGATGACCTGTCCTCCACTATGACCCGACCCCAATTGAGATGGTTTGGGATGAATTGGACTGCAGAGTGAAGAAAAAGCAGCTAACAAGTGCTCAGCGTATGTTGTAACTCCTTCAAGACTGTTGGAAAAGCATTCCAGGTGAAGCTGGTTTAGAGAATACCAAGAGTGTGCAAAGCTGTCATCAAGGCAAAGGGTGGCTACTTTGAAGAATCTAAAATATATTTTGATTTGGTTAACACTTTTTTGGTTACTACATGATTCCATATGTGTTATTTCATAGTTTTGATGTCTTCAATATTATTCTACAATGTAGAAAATAGTAAAAAATAAAGAAAAACCCTTGAATGAACATGTGTGTCCAAACTTTTGATTGGTAATGTACATGGTGAGATCTTTAATAATAAGCTAAACAGACACTTCAACTAACACGTGACGTGTAACACATGTCGATGTTTTTAAGGCGTTCATGGTAAGATCTTTAATAATAAACTTGATGTGTCACGTTGCATGACTTGAACACTACATCTAAATGACGTGTACGTGTCTCCATTGATAGTCCATGGTAATTCATGGAGGTATTTTATGGCGCTAGGATGTTAGGTGACTTGGTGAGAGGTGTCAGTAGCTTCACGAGGCTTAATTCTGGCACTTATCACCACCCATATGCTCCATCTTCAATTCCTCCCATGTGTATCACACACTTCAGGTCATGTTGGAAAATTGTGCCGTGTTCAAAACACTCGGGAACTCTGAAGAATACGAGTTCAAATCATGACGACTTGATGATTTTCAGGTCGGAAAGTCTGAGCTCTAGAAAGAGGCCTGAAGAAGAAGAGTTAGAAGTTAGAATTACAAGTTGGATGACCGTTCAAATAGATTTTTCCCAGTCGGAGCTCGTTTTTCTCCGAGTACCCAGTTGTTTAGAAAGCACTGAAGTCTGAGATTTCCGAGTTCCGAAATCCCAGTTTTGAATGCGGCAATAGTGGTGTGAAAGTAAGGGGCCAGGGTGAGAGTAGGGGCCTATGTAGGAGGTTACAGAGCAACATTATTCTCATGTTTCCCCAGAGGGACCGGGGAGCGACGTTGGAGAAGGAAGGCGGAGAGAACGCTTGTTTGAAATTGAAAAGCGCCATGGTAGATTTTGATAAAGAATAACATCGAGACGAAGCAGCTGCATTATAATTGGGATGTACTGTTGAGCGCTACATCCCGAGGGGTACGTGCTGATTGTACAGAGATTGTGACAGCTGGTTAAATGGCGTCCCTTGAGAAAGCAAGAATAAGATGTATGTCAGTGTACTTGGAATACGGACGAGGAATGGAGGGAAAAAGAGAGGCAGAGGAGGTCTGAGAGAGGGAGGGAGGGAGATAGTGAGCTTGAGTCGGTTAAAAATGGTGGGGAAAAGGGAGATGGTGAAAACAGAGTTGGGTGCTGTGGAAACGGTGAGAGTAACCAGAAGTGATCTTGGGGAGGGGTGTGACTAGTAGATCTGACCCAGTACAGGGGGAGGGATCCTGAGAGGAGGGGTGTAGTAGATCTGACCCAGAACAGAGGGAGGGATCCTGAGAGGAGGGGTGTAGTAGATCTGACCCAGAACAGAGGGAGGGATCCTGAGGGGAGGGGTGTGACTAGTAGATCTGTACCAGAACAGAGGGAGGGATCCTGAGGGGAGGGGAGTGACTAGTAGATCTGTACCAGAACAGAGGGAGGGATCCTGAGAGGGCTGGTGTAGTAGATCTGACCCAGAACAGAGGGAGGGATCCTGAGAGGACTGGTGTAGTAGATCTGTACCAGTACAGAGGGAGGGGCCAACAAGTGATAAATGCTTCAGTAAGATTGGAGTTTTAGTATTTATAGTAATGGTTATCAACTGTACTACAGGGATGGAACATAGGTCTCAGAAAATGTAGGTTGTGGTGGCAGCTGCAGAGAGGTATTTGGGTGTGTGAGACATCAGGAGAGTAACAGGGTGTGTTCAGTGGTGATGTCCCATACTTTCAGGTTGTTGGCCTGAAGTAGGACTAAATACTGTAGATTTAAATAGTGGAGAACGAGGGTGTTATTTTTTATTGTATTTCTTTTTCAAGCAAAGTATAAGGGAGTTGTACTCCAGTCTAGTAGGTGGCAGTAGTGCAACATATTGGATGCCAACTGCCATTAAACCTCATCGAAGAAGAAGAAGGGTGAGAGTAGGGGTAGTGGGTAGGGTGTAGTAGGTAGGGTGTAGGGTGTAGTAGGTAGGGTGTAGGGGGTAGGATGTAGTGGGTAGGATGTAGGGTGTAGTGGGTAGGGTGTAGTAGGTAGGGTGTAGGGGGTAGGGTGTAGTGGGTAGGGTGTAGGGGGTAGTGGGTAGGGTGTAATGGGTAGTGGGTAGGGTGTAGTGGGTAGGGTGTAGTGGGTAGGGGGTAGGGTGTAGTGGGTAGGGTGTAGTGGGTAGGGTGAGAGTAGGGGTAGTGGGTAGGGTGTAGTGGGTAGGGTGAGAGTAGGGGTAGTGGGTAGGGTGTAGGGGTAGGTGGAGGGTGTAGTGGGTAGGGTGTAGTGGGTAGGGTGTAGGGTGTAGTGGGTAGGGGGTAGGGTGTAGTGGGTATGGTGTAGGGTGTAGTGGGTAGGGTGTAGTGGGTAGGGTGTAGTGGGTAGTGGGTAGGGTGTAGTCGGTAGGGTGTAGGGTGTAGTGGGTAGGGTGTAGTGGGTAGGGTGTAGTGGGTAAGGGGTAGGGTGTAGGGTGTAGTGGGTAGGGTGCAGGGTGTAGTGGGTAGGGTGTAGGGTGTAGTGGGTAGGGTGTAGTGGGTAGGGTATAGGGTGTAGTGGGTAGGGTGTAGAGGGTAGGGTGTAGTGTGTAGTGGGTAGGGTGTAGGGTGTAGTGGGTAGGGTGTAGTGGGTAGGCTGTAGGGTGTAGTGGGTAGGGTGTAGTGGGTAGGGTGTAGTGGGTATTGGGTAGGGTGTAGGGTGTAGTGGGTAGGGTGTAGTGGGTAGGGTAAAGTGGGTAGGGTGTAGTGGGTAGGGTGTAGTGGGTAGGGTGTAGGGGGTAGGGTGTAGGGTGTAGTGGGTAGGGTGTAGGGTGTAGTGGGTAGGGTGTAGTGAGTAGGGGGTAGGGTGTAGTGGGTAGGGTGTAGGGTGTAGTGGGTAGGGTGTAGTGGGTAGGGTGTAGTGGGTAGGGGGTAGGGTGTAGTGGGTAGGGTGTAGTGGGTAGGGTGTGGGGTGTAGTGGGTAGGGTGTAGTGAGTAGGGTGTAGTGGGTAGGGTGTAGGGTGTAGCGGGTAGGGTGTAGTGGGTAGGGTGTAGGGTGTAGTGGGTAGGGTGTAGTGGGTAGGGTGTAGTGGGTAGGGTGTAGGGTGTAGTGGGTAGGGTGTAGTGGGTAGGGTGTAGGGTGTAGTGGGTAGGGTGTAGTGGGTAGGGTGTAGGGTGTAGTGGGTAGGGTGTAGTGGGTAAGGTGTAGTGGGTAGGGTGTAGTGGGTAGGGTGTAGTGGGTAGGGTGTAGTGAGTAGGGTGTAGTGGGTAAGTTGTAGTGGGTAGGGAGTAGTGGGTAGTGGGTAGGGTGTAGTGGGTAGTGGGTAGGGTGTAGTGAGTAGGGTGTAGTGGGTAGGGTGTAGGGTGTAGTGGGTAAGGTGTAGTGGGTAGGGTGTAGGGTGTAGTGGGTAAGGTGTAGTGGGTAGTGGGTAGGGTGTAGTGAGTAGGGTGTAGTGGGTAAGGTGTAGTGGGTAGGGTGTAGGGTGTAGTGGGTAGGGTGTAGTGAGTAGGGTGTAGTGGGTAGGGTGTAGTGGGTAGGGTGTAGTGGGTAGGGTGTAGGGTGTAGTGGGTAAGGTGTAGTGGGTAGGGTGTAGGGTGTAGTGGGTAAGGTGTAGTGGGTAGGGTGTAGGGTGTAGTGGGTAGGCTAGAGCTGCCGCTTTCCAGGAGCAGGACACTAATCCGGAGTCCTATAAGAAATCCCTCTATGCCCTCAGACTAACCATCAAACAAGCGAAGCGTCAATACAGGATTAAGTTTGAATCCTACTACACCGGCTCTGACGCTCGTCGGATGTGGCAGGGCTTGCAAACTATTACGGACTACAAAGGGAAACCCAGCCGCGAGCTGCCCAGTGACGCGAGTCTACCAGGGCGAGCTAAATGCCTTTTATGCTTGCTTCGAGGCAAGCAACACTGAAGCATGCACGAGAGCACCAGCTGATCTGGATGACTGTGTGATAACGCTCTCGGTAGCCGATGTGAGCGAGACCTTTAAAAAGGTCAACATTGACAAAGCCACTGGGCCAGATAGATTACCAGGACGTGTACTCAAACCATGCACTGACCAACTGGCAAGTGTCTTCACTGACATTTTCAACCTCTCCCTGATCGAGTCTGTAATACCTACGTGTTTCAAGCAGACCACCATAGTCCCTGTGCCCAAGGAAGCGAAGGTAACCTGCCTAAATGATTACTGCAAAGTAGCACTCAACGTCGGTAGCCATGAAGTGCTTTGAAAGGCTGGTCATGGCTCACATCAACAGCATCCTCCCGGACTCACTAGACCCACTCCAATTCACATACCGCCCCAACAAATCCACAGATGACGCAATCTCAATCGTACCCCACACTGCTCTTTCCCACCTGGACAAAAGGATCACCTATGTGAGAATGCTGTTCATTGACTACAGCTCAGCGTTCAACACCATAGTGCCCACGAAGTTCATCACTAAGCTGAGGACTCTGGGACTAAACACCTCCCTCTGCAACTGGATCCTGGACTTCCTGACAGGCATCCCCCAGGTGGTGTGTACTTACAACAACATGTCTGCCACGCCGATCCTCAACACTGGTGCCCCTCAGTGGTGTGTACTTAGTGCCCTTCTGTACTCCCTGTTCACCTATGACTGTGGCCAAACACGACTTCAACACCATCCATGATTGTGGACTACAGGAAAAGGTGGGCCGAACAGGCCCCCATTAATATCAACGGGGCTGTAGTGGACCGGGTCGAGAGTTTCAAGTTCCTTGGTGTCCACATCACCAAAGATCTATCATGGTCCAAACACACCAAGACAGTCGTGAAGAGGGCACAACAAAACCTTTTCCACCTCAGGAGACTGAAAAGATTTGGCATGGGTCCCCAGATCCTCAACAAGTTCTACAGCTGCACCATCAAGAGCAACCTCACCGGTTGCATCACCGCCTGTTATGGCAACTGCTCAGCATCTGACCGTAAGGCGCTACAGAGGGTAGAGCGCACGGCCCAGTACATCACTGGGGCCAAGCTTCCTGACATCCAGGACCTATATACTTGGCCGTGTCAGAGAAAGGCCCATAAATTTGTCAGAGACTCCAGTCACCCAAGTAATAGACTGTTCTCTCTGCTACCACACGGCAAGCGGTACCGGAGCACCAAGTCTAGGACCAAAAGGCCCCTTAACAGCTTCTACCCCCCAAGCCATAAGACTGCAGAGCAACTAATCAAATGGCCACCAGACTATTTACATTGACCCCCCCCCCCCCCATTTGTACACTGCTGCTACTTGCTGTTTATTATCTATGCATAGTCACTTCACCCCCACCTACATGTACAAAGCACCTCAACTAACCTGTACCCCAGAACACTGACTCTGTACCGGTACACCCTGTATATAGTCTCCACACTGACTCTGTACCGGTACCCCTGTATATAGTCTCCACAATGACTCTGTACTGGTACCCCTGTATATAGTCTCCACACTGACTCAGTACCGGTACCCCTGTATATAGTCTCCACACTGACTCTGTACCGGTACCCCTGTATATAGTCTCCACACTGACTCTGTACCGGTACCCCTGTATATAGTCTCCACATTGACTCTGTACCGGTACCCCCTGTATATAGTCTCCACACTGACTCTGTACCGGTACACCCTGTATATAGCCTCCACACTGACTCAGTACCGGTACCCCTGTATATAGTCTCCACACTGACTCAGTACCGGTACCCCTGTATATAGTCTCCACACTGACTCTGTACCGGTACCCCTGTATATAGTCTCCACATTGACTCTGTACCGGTACCCCCCCCCCCCCCTGTATATAGTCTCCACATTGACTCTGTACCGGTACCCCCCCCCCCCCCCTGTATATAGTCTCCATATTGACTCTGTACCGGTACCCCCTGTATATAGTCTCCACATTGACTCTGTACCGGTACCCCCCCCCCCCCCCCTGTATATAGTCTCCACATTGACTCTGTACCGTAACACCCTGTATATAGTCTCCACATTGACTCTGTACCGGTACCCCCTGTATATAGTCTCCACATTGACTCTGTACCGGTACCCCCTGTATATAGCCTCCACATTGACTCTGTACCGGTACCCCCTGTATATAGTCTCCACATTGACTCTGTACCGGTACCCCCTGTATATAGTCTCCACATTGACTCTGTACCGGTACCCCCTGTATATAGTCTCCACATTGACTCTGTACCGGTACCCCCTATATATAGTCTCGTTATTGAGTTACTTTTTATAATTTTTTCCCTTTAGTTTATTTGTTAAATATTTTCTTAACTCTTCTTGAACTGCACTACAGGGCTTGTAAGTAAGCATTTCACGGTAAGATCTACACTGGTTTTATTCAGCATTTCACGGTAAGATCTACACTGGTTTTATTCAGCATTTCACTGTAAGATCTACACCTGCTGTATTCAGCATTTCACGGTAAGATCTACACTTGTGTTATTCAGCATTTCACGGTAAGATCTACACTTGTTGTATTCAGCATTTCACGGTAAGATCTACACTGGTTTTATTCAGCACATGTGACAAATAAAGTTTGTTTTTAAACTACCTGCCCTCCAGGACACCTACAGCACCCGATGTCACAGGAGGGCCAAAAAGATATTAAGGACAACAACCACCCGAGCCACTGCCTGTTCACCCCGTTATCATCCAGAAGGCGAGGTCAGTACAGGTGCATCAAAGCTGGGACCGAGAGACTGAAAAACAGCTTCTATCTCAAGGCCATCAGACTGCTAAACAGCCATCACTAACACAGAGAGGCTGCTGCCTACATACAGACTCAAATCATTAGCCACTTAAAGAAATGGATCACTATTCTCTTTAAATAATGTCACTTTAATAATGTTTACATATCTTACATTACTCATCTCTCATGTATATACTGTATTTTATACCATCTACTACATCTTGCCTGTGCCGTTCGGCCATCCATGTATTTATATGTACATATTCTTATTCCATCCCTTAATATTTGTGTGTATTAGGTAGTTGTTGGGGAATTGTTAGATTACTTGTTAGATATTACTGCACTGTCGGAACTAGAAGCAGAAGCATTTCACTACACTCACATTAACATCTGCTAACCATGCGTATGTGACCAATAAAATTTGATTTGATTTAACCTGAGCCACGGTACATCCGGCTATGACCGGCCACCCCATTCAATACCAATCAATCGATATAATCGAGAACTATGGCTGTTCAGTTGTTGTTGTTATTTTGTCTTTTTCATGTTACTTTTTTCACTGTCTGATTCATGTCGCGTGATTTCTGATGATAGTTCTCGATTATATCGACTGATTGGTTGTGTATGGGGTGGGCCCGTAACCCTTCTCAAACCGAACAGCGTCTGTGGAGCTGCAGTACCGCCAGTCCCCTCCGTGTACATGGGATGGCGTGCTTTCCAACCGGAACCCTGGTCTCTTGCGTTTTCACTCATGCTACACAGAAATGGCGGAGAATACAGTGACGGTCACTGTTGCTTACGGTAAAGTCCATCACTTTGCTTTGGATGTTGCAGCTTGTTTAATGTATATTACCCCGTAAAAGGAAGACAAAGAGATGGTACTGGTAGTCGGATAGTCGGAGTCTCCGGGCTGGCTGGCTACACGCAGCAGGAGATGTTAGTTAGCCAGGTAGTTGTCAGATACGTTGCTAGGTGCTTTTGAAATGCTGGTGTATTTATGTACACTAGTCTTGCTTTAAATTGGATTGGATTGCACCAAAACAGTATTTGGGAAGCCAGATGTTAATAGGTCGGTTCACATGCTAGACGGAACTAGGAAACTCTGAATACACGTTTCCGAGTTTCGTAGTTCCGACTGGCATCTGAACGCGGCATCAATACGATTTTAATTTGAATGTACTGTCTGTCGATGGGTAGGCAGGACGGTCGGTCATTAAAACTGGTGAATTTAAGACCGGTCGTGTTATGAAACACGTTCCGGTCTGTTGTAGACCCACCTCTCTGCGTAACGTTACCCATGCCAAAGCCCCCCGCAGGTTATTCCCTGTTCGTCCACACGAGCACGACTCTTCATTTGGACGTAAACAGAGAGGAAGTGGGTCTACAACAGACCTACGTTTGGAAGTCAGTTTAATAATATGATATTTTGTCTCAACTGTCCCCGGTCATAATGACAAAACCGTCCTGCCCACTGGCACACTAAATTGAAATGGAATTGTATTTAACATCTGGCTTCCCATGGACTGTTTTTGTGCAAACCAATACAATTGAATGCAACACTAGTGTATGTTGCTAAAAGCACCGATCAGTTACTGAGATGTGTAGCTGGCTCTGATGTAGCCGCTATATGAAAGTACTCTGCATCTATTTCACCCCCATGCAGGTTCTACGAAGCACAGCATCACGGTAACGGGGCTGGACGGGAACGAACCGATACTGAAGGACCTTTCTGATGCTCTGGTTCAGGTTACCGGGGTCCCGATGCCTGCACAGAAACTCATCTTTAAAGGTAGAGTAACAAATCAAAATGTTATGTCACATGCTTGGTAAACAACAGGTGTGGACTAACAGGGAAATGTTTGGTAAACAACAGGTGTAGACTAACAGTGAAATGCTTGGTAAACAACAGGTGTGGACTAACAGGGAAATGTTTGGTAAACAACAGGTGTAGACTAACAGGGAAATGCTTGGTAAACAACTGGTGTGGACTAACAGTGAAATGCTTGGTAAACAACTGGTGTGGACTAACAGTGAAATGCTTGGTAAACAACAGGTGTGGACTAACAGTGAAATGCTTGGTAAACAACAGGTGTAGACTAACAGTGTAATGCTTGGTAAACAACTGGTGTGGATTAACAGTGAAATGCTTGGTAAACAACTGGTGTAGACTAACAGTGAACTGATAGGGAAACAACTGGTGTGGAATAACAGTGAAATGCTTGGTAAACAACTGGTGTGGATTAACAGTGTAATGCTTGGTAAACAACAGGTGTGGTCTAACAGTGTAATGCTTGGTAAACAACTGGTGTGGACTAACAGTGTAATGCTTGGTAAACAACTGGTGTGGATTAACAGTGTAATGCTTGGTAAACAACAGGTGTGGACTAACAGGGAAATGCTTGGTAAACAACTGGTGTGGATTAACAGTGTAATGCTTGGTAAACAACAGGTGTGGACTAATAGGGAAATGCTTGGTAAACAACAGGTGTGGACTAACAACAACAGGTGTAGACTAACAGTGAAATGCTTGGTAAACAACTGGTGTGGATTAACAGTGAAAAGCTTGGTAAGCAACTTGTGTAGACTAACAGTGAACTGATAGGGAAACAACTGGTGTGGAATAAACGGGTCCTTCCCAACAATACACAGAGAAAAAAATGAAATAATGAGATGAGGAATAAATGCACGAGTAACAATAATTTGGCTTTACACACAGAGTACTAGTACTGAGTCAATGTGCAGAGATTGTTGTTCAGGCACCACACTTCCAGGTCTCTGACCTCTTCCCTATAGGCTGTTTCGTCGTCGGTGATCAGGCCTACCACTGTCGTGTCGTCAGCTAACTTAATTATGGTTTTGGTAGTAGGCATGCCACGCAGGCATGGGTGAACAGGGAGTACATGATGGGACTAAGGGGCCCCTGTGTTCAGGGTCAGCATGGTGGAGGTGTTGTTGCCTACCCTCACCACCTGGGTGCGGCCCGTCAGGCAGTCCAGGATCCATTTGCAGAGTGAGGTGTTTAGTCCCAGGGTCCTGAGCTTAGTGATGAGCTTGGAGGGCACTATGGTGTTTGAACGCTGAGCTGTTGAAGTTTTCATCCAAATCTAGGTTAGTGATCGCTGTTCTGATGCCCAGAAGCTGTTTTCAGTCATAGGAAACAATGGTGGAAATATTATGTGTAAAAATAAAAAAGTTAAGACCAGCATAAAAACCCCACAGAAAATAGCAGAATCCACTGCAGCGATATCTTCACCTGACCTCATTAAATGTGTAAAACATCAAGTCCATTGTTAGGCTTGACAGTTTCATAAGGAAAACAGACAGACTGGCAGCCAGACTATTACTACTACAGCCTCTGCCAAGAGGACTGGACTGTATGGCACAGGGTTTCATAAGTAAAACAGACAGACTGGCAGCCAGACTATTACTACAGCCTCTGCCAAGAGGCCTGGACTGTATGGCACAGGTTGTAGTATATTGCACTCACCTCTAACCACAGGGTAGCTGGTTCAAGCCCCAACATG
The DNA here is from genome assembly GCF_002021735.2 of Oncorhynchus kisutch. Taxonomy (NCBI): domain Eukaryota; kingdom Metazoa; phylum Chordata; class Actinopteri; order Salmoniformes; family Salmonidae; genus Oncorhynchus; species Oncorhynchus kisutch. Next base: position 48,929,979 of record NC_034203.2, on the reverse strand, counting down.
ATGCCTCTGCTGTCCTGATGTTTCAGGGAAGTCACTGAAGGAGATGGAGGAGAGTCTGTCCAGCTTTGGAATCAAACAGGGATGTAAACTCATGATGATTGGAAAGAGGGTAAGACCTTCCTAGGTCTGCTGACTGGCACTCACACATTTGTTTTTATAATTCGTTCCTAAAATGGTTTGAATAGAGACCTGTGTGTTGTCTCCTCTCAGAACAGCCCAGAGGAGGAGTCTGAGCTGAAGAAGTTGGTTTGAATACAGACCTGTGTGTTGTCTCCTCTCAGAACAGTCCAGAGGAGGAGTCTGAGCTGAAGAAGTTGAAGGACATTGAGAAGTCAGTAGAACAGACGGCTAAGAAACTGGAGAAGGTGGATGGAGAGCTGACAGGCCTGAAGAATGTATGTTCTGATACTTTATATCTACATATTATATACATTGCCTTCACCTTTTCCACATTTTTGTTGTTACAGACCGAAGTTAAAATGTATTTACTTAAGATTTCGTGTCACTGATCTACACACAATACCCCATGGCAAAGTGACATTTAGTTTGTAGAATATATTTTTAATTGATAACAATGTTTAAAGCTGAAATGTCTTGAGTCAATAATAAGCGTAAATAAGTTCAGGAGTTTTGAATAACTACCCCATCTCTCTACCCCGCACATCTGTAGGCCGTCATTGTAAATAAGAATTTGTTCTTAACTGACTTGCCTAAATAAATAAAAGTTCCCTCAATCGAGGAGTGAATTTCAAGCACAAATTCAACCACAGTGACCAGGGAGGTTTTTCAGTGCCTTGCAAAGAAGGGCACCTATTGGTAGATGTGTAAAAAATTAAAAGCAGTTATTAAATATCCCTTTGAACATGGTGAAGTTATTAACTACACATTGGATGGTGTATCAATACACCGAGTCACCACTGTTAGGTTCTAATTCACAGTAAATAACTCAAAGGACACTATGAAAGCATAACCAAGTTTAATTCTTCCCAGAGGATCAATGCAGCTGCATTAGACAGAACATGTTTCCACCACCACAAGTATATATATACTCCAATTTAGGCCCTCCTCCTTCTCTCCAATCTGTACATCTATTATGGTTCGACAGGAAGACGAGGTGATGGGGTAACAAACCATTGTTTCTCCCTTAAGGGGATCTGACCTCAGCCCCCTTGATGCCTAATCCAAAGATCTCCACCCGTAACCGATAACTGTTAGGAGAAAACTAAGGATGGATCAACAACATTAGTTACTCCACAATATTAACAACCTAATTGACAGAGTGAAAAGAAGGATATTCCACACATGCATCCTGTTTGCAACAAGGCACTAAAGAAATAGGCCATGGTTGACATTCACCTTTCAGCAGGACAACAACCTAAAAGACAGAGACAAATCTACACTGGAGTTGCTTATCAAATCAAATGTATTTTTCACATACACATGGTTAGCAGATGTTAATGGTCACATACACATGGTTAGCAGATGTTAATGGTCACATACACGTGGCTAGCAGATGTTAATGCGAGTGTAGCGAAATGCTTGTGCTTCTAGTTCTGACAGTGCAGTAATAACCAACGAGTAATCTAACCTAACAATTCCACAACTACTACCTTATACACACAAGTGTAAAGGGATAAAGAATATGTACATAAAGATATATGAATGAGTGATGGTACAGAACGGCATAGGCAAGATGCAGTAGATGGTATCGAGTACAGTATATACATATGAGATGAGTAATGTAGGGTATGTAAACATTATATAAAGTGGCATTGTTTAAAGTGACTAGTGATACATTTATTACATACATTTTCATTATTAGAGTGGCTGGAGTTGAGTCAGTATGTTGGCAGCAGCCACTCAATGTTAGTGGTGGCTGGTTAACAGTCTGATGGCCTTGAGATAGAGAGTTGAGTCAGTGTGTTGGCAGCAGCCACTCAATGTTAGTGGTGGCTGTTTAACAGTCTGATGGCCTTGAGACAGAGAGTTGAGTCAGTGTGTTGGCAGCAGCCACTCAATGTTAGTGGTGGCTGTTAAACAGTCTGATGGCCTTGAGACAGAGAGTTGAGTCAGTATGTTGGCAGCAGCCACTCAATGTTAGTGGTGGCTGTTAAACAGTCTGATGGCCTTGAGACAGAGAGTTGAGTCAGTGTGTTGGCAGCAGCCACTCAATGTTAGTGATGGCTGTTTAACAGTCTGATGGCCTTGAGACAGAGAGTTGAGTCAGTGTGTTGGCAGCAGCCACTCAATGTTAGTGGTGGCTGTTTAACAGTCTGATGGCCTTGAGACAGAGAGTTGAGTCAGTATGTTGGCAGCAGCCACTCAATGTTAGTGGTGGCTGTTTAACAGTCTGATGGCCTTGAGACAGAGAGTTGAGTCAGTGTGTTGGCAGCAGCCACTCAATGTTAGTGGTGGCTGTTTAACAGTCTGATGGCCTTGAGACAGAGAGTTGAGTCAGTGTGTTGGCAGCAGCCACTCAATGTTAGTGGTGGCTGTTTAACAGTCTGATGGCCTTGAGACAGAGAGTTGAGTCAGTGTGTTGGCAGCAGCCACTCAATGTTAGTGGTGGCTGTTTAACAGTCTGATGGCCTTGAGACAGAGAGTTGAGTCAGTGTGTTGGCAGCAGCCACTCAATGTTAGTGGTGGCTGTTTAACAGTCTGATGGCCTTGAGACAGAGAGTTGAGTCAGTGTGTTGGCAGCAGCCACTCAATGTTAGTGATGGCTGTTTAACAGTCTGATGGCCTTGAGACAGAGAGTTGAGTCAGTGTGTTGGCAGCAGCCACTCAATGTTAGTGATGGCTGTTTAACAGTCTGATGGCCTTGAGACAGAGAGTTGAGTCAGTATGTTGGCAGCAGCCACTCAATGTTAGTGGTGGCTGTTTAACAGTCTGATGGCCTTGAGACAGAGAGTTGAGTCAGTGTGTTGGCAGCAGCCACTCAATGTTAGTGATGGCTGTTTAACAGTCTGATGGCCTTGAGACAGAGAGTTGAGTCAGTGTGTTGGCAGCAGCCACTCAATGTTAGTGGTGGCTGTTTAACAGTCTGATGGCCTTGAGACAGAGAGTTGAGTCAGTGTGTTGGCAGCAGCCACTCAATGTTAGTGATGGCTGTTTAACAGTCTGATGGCCTTGAGACAGAGAGTTGAGTCAGTGTGTTGGCAGCAGCCACTCAATGTTAGTGATGGCTGTTTAACAGTCTGATGGCCTTGAGACAGAGAGTTGAGTCAGTGTGTTGGCAGCAGCCACTCAATGTTAGTGATGGCTGTTTAACAGTCTGATGGCCTTGAGACAGAGAGTTGAGTCAGTGTGTTGGCAGCAGCCACTCAATGTTAGTGATGGCTGTTTAACAGTCTGATGGCCTTGAGACAGAGAGTTGAGTCAGTGTGTTGGCAGCAGCCACTCAATGTTAGTGATGGCTGTTTAACAGTCTGATGGCCTTTAGATAGAAGCTGTTTTTCAGTCTCTCGGTCCCAGCTTTGATGCACCTGTACTGACCTCGCCTTCTGGATGATAGCGGGGTAAACAGGCAGTGGCTCGGGTGGTTATTGTCCTTGATAATCTTTATGGCCTTCCTGTAACATCGGGTGGTGTAGGTGTCCTGGAGGGCAGGTAGTTTGCCCCCGGTGATGCGTTGTGCAGACCTCATGGAATGTTCCTGAGTGGCCTAGTTATAGTTTTGACATAAATTAGCTATAAAAAAATATGGCAAGACTTGAATGATAAGCAATCAACTTGTCAGAGTTTGAAGAATTTAAAGATGAATGGGCAAATATTGTAAAATCCAGTTGTGCAAAGCTCTTAGAGACTTACCCAGAAAGACTCACTGCTGTAATCACTCTTAGAGACTTACCCAGAAAGACTCACAGCTGTAATCACTCTGAGAGACTTACCCAGAAAGACTCACAGCTGTAATCACTCTTAGAGACTTACCCAGAAAGACTCACTGCTGTAATCACCGCAAAAAGGTGATTCTACAAAGTAAATGAAATATTTCTGTATTTAATTTTGAATACATTTCTAAAATTGTCTAAAAACATGTTTTCACTTTGTCATTATAGGGTATTATGTGTAGAAAAAAAAGATTGAATCCATTCAGGCTGAAACACAACAAAATGTGGAATAAGTCTAGTAAGTAAGAATACTTTCCGAAGGCACTTTACATGTGAATATATACTAAGACTGATGATACTAAAACAGGAAGCACTCTTTCTATGTAAAATATTGTGTGCTATAGCTTAGAAAATAAATACATGTGACTCTATGATGTTTGTTTCCTAGACAAGTTAAATCCGCATCGTGTTTTGTGTCCTTGCCACAATACTAAGGAGTATTGCGTTACTGGTATGGTCCTGGTTCAACGTTGGCATCCTTACCAAACTGAGACCCAGCAGTAGTGTTAGCACAGATAATGCCCGGAGAGAGTGAAGCAAGAGCCTGCACTTGTCAGCACCCACACAGTATCTACACATTACATGTACACAGGAGTTAGCTTTTCTTTGCACTTTCCTGTTACTGTTGTTCTATAGGGGTTCCTAGCTAAAGACCTGCAGGCTGAGGCGCTGGGGAGACTGGACCAAAGAGTGAAGGTGGCATCTGAACAGTTCATGAAGATTCTAGAGCAGGTGGACTCTATGGTAACACAGCCCTAACCCTCCTACTCCCAGTGCTGGTCCCCTTTACCCTCCTACTCCTAGTGCTGGTCCCCTTAGCCCTCCTACTCCTAGTGCTGGTCCCCTTAGCCCTCCTACTCCTAGTGCTGGTCCCCTTAACCCTCCTACACTTAGAGCTGGTCCCCTTAACCCTCCTACACTTAACCCTCCTACACTTAACCCTCCTACACTTAGTGCTGGTCCCCTTAACCCTCCTACACTTAACCCTCCTACACTTAACCCTCCTACACTTAGTGCTGGTCCCCTTAACCCTCCTATACTTAACCCTCCTATACTTAACCCTCCTACACTTAACCCTCCTACACTTAGTTCTGGTCCCCCTAACCCTCCTACACTTAGTTCTGGTCCCCCTAACCCTCCTACACTTAGTTCTGGTCCCCTTAACACTCCTACAGTTAGTGCTGGTCCCCTAAACCCTCCTACACTTCGTACTGGTCCCCTTAACCCTCCTACACTTAACCCTCCTACACTTAGTACTGGTCCCCTTAACCCTCCTACACTTAGTACTGGTCCCCTTAACCCTCCTACACTTAACCCTCCTACACTTAGTTCTGGTACCCTTAACCCTCCTACACTTAGTACTGGTCCCCTTAACCCTCCTACACTTAGTACTGGTCCCCTTAACCCTCCTACACTTAGTACTGGTCCCCTTAACCCTCCTACACTTAACCCTCCTACACCTAGTGCTGGTCCCCCTAACCCTCCTACACTTCGAACTGGTCCCCATAACCCTCCTACACTTAGTACTGGTCCCCTTAACCCTCCTACACTTCAAACTGGTCCCCTTAACCCTCCTACACTTAGTACTGGTCCCCTTAACCCTCCTACACTTAGTGCTGGTCCCCATAACCCTCCTACACTTAACCCTCCTACACTTAGTACTGGTCCCCATAACCCTCCTACACTTAGTACTGGTCCCCTAAACCCTCCTATACTTAACCCTCCTACACTTAGTTCTGGTCCCCTTAACCCTCCTACACTTAGTACTGGTCCCCTTAACCCTCCTACACTTAGTTCTGGTCCCTTAACCCTCCTACACCTAGTGCTGGTCCCCCTAACCCTCCTACACTTAGTGCTGGTCCCCTTAACCCTCCTACACTTAGTGCTGGTCCCCTTAACCCTCCTACACTTAGTACTGGTCCCCATAACCCTCCTACACTTAGTGCTGGTCCCCTTAACCCTCCTACACTTAGTGCTGGTCCCCTTAACCCTCCTACACTTAGTGCTGGTCCCCTTAACCCTCCTACACTTAGTACTGGTCCCCATAACCCTCCTACACTTAACCCTCCTACACTTCGTACTGGTTCCCTTAACCCTCCTACACTTCGTACTGGTCCCCTTAACCCTCTTACACTTAACCCTCCTACACTTAATGCTGGTTAACCCTCCTACACTTAACCCTCCTACACTTAACCCTCCTACACTTCGTACTGGTTCCCTTAACCCTCCTACACTTCGTACTGGTCCCCATAACCCTCCTACACTTAACCCTCCTACACTTCGTACTGGTTCCCTTAACCCTCCTACACTTCGTACTGGTCCCCTTAACCCTCTTACACTTAACCCTCTTACACTAACCCTCTTACACTTAACCCTCCTACACTTAACCCTCCTACACTTAGTACTGGTTAACCCTCCTACACTTAGTTCTGGTCCCCCTAACCCTCCTACACTTAGTTCTGGTCCCCTTAACACTCCTACAGTTAGTGCTGGTCCCCTTAACCCTCCTACACTTAGTTCTGGTCCCCATAACCCTCCTACACTTAACCCTCCTACACTTCGTACTGGTTCCCTTAACCCTCCTACACTTCGTACTGGTCGCCTTAACCCTCCTACACTTAGTACTGGTCCCCTTAACCCTCCTACACTTAGTGCTGGTCCCCTTAACCCTCCTACACTTAGTGCTGGTCCCCTTAACCCTCCTACACTTAGTGCTGGTCCCCTTAACCCTCCTACACTTAGTACTGGTCCCCATAACCCTCCTACACTTAACCCTCCTACACTTCGTACTGGTTCCCTTAACCCTCCTACACTTCGTACTGGTCCCCTTAACCCTCTTACACTTAACCCTCCTACACTTAACCCTCCTACACTTAATGCTGGTTAACCCTCCTACACTTAACCCTCCTACACTTCGTACTGGTTCCCTTAACCCTCCTACACTTCGTACTGGTCCCCATAACCCTCCTACACTTAACCCTCCTACACTTCGTACTGGTTCCCTTAACCCTCCTACACTTCGTACTGGTCCCCTTAACCCTCTTACACTTAACCCTCCTACACTTAGTACTGGTTAACCCTCCTACACTTAGTTCTGGTCCCCCTAACCCTCCTACACTTAGTTCTGGTCCCCCTAACCCTCCTACACTTAGTTATGGTCCCCTTAACACTCCTACAGTTAGTGCTGGTCCCCTTAACCCTCCTACACTTAGTTCTGGTCCCCATAACCCTCCTACACTTAACCCTCCTACACTTCATACTGGTTCCCTTAACCCTCCTACACTTAGTACTGGTCCCCTTAACCCTCCTACACTTAGTTCTGGTCCCCTTAACACTCCTACACTTAGTGCTGGTCCCCCTAACCCTCCTACACTTAGTACTGGTCCCTTTAACACTCCTACACTTAGTTCTGGTCCCCCTAACCCTCCTACACTTAGTTCTGGTCCCCCTAACCCTCCTACACTTAGTTCTGGTCCCCCTAACCCTCCTACATTTAGTTCTGGTCCCCCTAACCCTCCTACACTTAGTTCTGGTCCCCTTAACCCTCCTATACTTCGTTCTGGTCCCCTTAACCCTCCTACACTTAGTTCTGGTCCCCTTAACCCTCCTACACTTCGTTCTGGTCCCCTTAACACTCCTATACTTAGTTCTGGTCCCCTTAACCCTCCTACACTTAGTTCTGGTCCCCTTAACCCTCCTACAGTTAGTGCTGGTCCCCTTAACCCTCCTACACTTAGTTCTGGTCCCCTTAACACTCCTACACTTAGTTCTGGTCCCCTTAACACTCCTACAGTTAGTGCTGGTCCCCATAACCCTCCTACACTTAACCGCCCTACACTTCGAACTGGTCCCCTTAACCCTCCTACACTTAGTACTGGTCCCCTTAACCCTGCTACACTTAGTGCTGGTCCCCATAACCCTCCTACACTTAACCCTCCTACACTTAGTGCTGGTCCCCTTAACCCTCCTACACTTAACCCTCCTACACTTCGTACTGGTTCCCTTAACCCTCCTACACTAAGTGCTGGTCCCCTTAACCCTCCTACACTAAGTTCTGGTCCCCTTAACCCTCCTACACTTAGTACTGGTCCCCATAACCCTCCTACACTTAACCCTCCTACACTTCGTACTGGTTCCCTTAACCCTCCTACACTTCGTACTGGTCCCCTTAACCCTCCTACACTAAGTACTGGTCCCCTTAACCCTCCTACACTTAACCCTCCTACACTTAACCCTCCTACACTTAATGCTGGTCCCCCTAACCCTCCTACACTTAACCCTCCTACACTTAGTACTGGTTAACCCTCCTACACTTAGTTCTGGTCCCCTTAACACTCCTACAGTTAGTGCTGGTCCCCTAAACCCTCCTACACTTCGAACTGATCCCCATAACCCTCCTACACTTAGTACTGGTCCCCTTAACCCTCCTACACTTCAAACTGGTCCCCTTAACCCTCCTACACTTAGTACTGGTCCCCTTAACCCTCCTACACTTAGTGCTGGTCCCCATAACCCTCCTACACTTAACCCTCCTACACTTAGTACTGGTCCCCATAACCCTCCTACACTTAGTACTGGTCCCCTAAACCCTCCTATACTTAACCCTCCTACACTTAGTTCTGGTCCCCTTAACCCTCCTACACTTAGTACTGGTCCCCTTAACCCTCCTACACTTAGTTCTGGTCCCCTTAACCCTCCTACACTTAACCCTCCTACACCTAGTGCTGGTCCCCCTAACCCTCCTACACTTAGTGCTGGTCCCCTTAACCCTCCTACACTTAGTGCTGGTCCCCTTAACCCTCCTACACTTAGTACTGGTCCCCATAACCCTCCTACACTTAGTGCTGGTCCCCTTAACCCTCCTACACTTAGTGCTGGTCCCCTTAACCCTCCTACACTTAGTGCTGGTCCCCTTAACCCTCCTACACTTAGTGCTGGTCCCCTTAACCCTCCTACACTTAGTACTGGTCCCCATAACCCTCCTACACTTAACCCTCCTACACTTCGTACTGGTTCCCTTAACCCTCTTACACTTAACCCTCCTACACTTAACCCTCCTACACTTAATGCTGGTCCCCCTAAACCTCCTACACTTAACCCTCCTACACTTAGTACTGGTTAACCCTCCTACACTTAACCCTCCTACACTTCGTACTGGTTCCCTTAACCCTCCTACACTTCGTACTGGTCGCCTTAACCCTCCTACACTTAGTACTGGTCCCCTTAACCCTCCTACACTTAGTGCTGGTCCCCCTAACCCTCCTACACTTAGTACTGGTCCCTTTAACACTCCTACACTTAGTTCTGGTCCCCCTAACCCTCCTACACTTAGTTCTGGTCCCCCTAACCCTCCTACACTTAGTTCTGGTCCCCCTAACCCTCCTACACTTAGTTCTGGTCCCCTTAACCCTCCTATACTTCGTTCTGGTCCCCTTAACCCTCCTACACTTAGTTCTGGTCCCCTTAACCCTCCTATACTTCGTTCTGGTCCCCTTAACCCTCCTACACTTAGTACTGGTCCCCTTAACCCTCCTACACTTAGTTCTGGTCCCCTTAACACTCCTACAGTTAGTGCTGGTCCCCTTAACCCTCCTACACTTAGTTCTGGTCCCCTTAACACTCCTACACTTAGTTCTGGTCCCCTTAACCCTCCTACACTTAGTTCTGGTCCCCTTAACCCTCCTACAGTTAGTGCTGGTCCCCTTAACCCTCCTACACTTAGTTCTGGTCCGCTTAAACACTCCTACAGTTAGTGCTGGTCCCCATAACCCTCCTACACTTAACCACCCTACACTTAGTACTGGTCCCCTTAACCCTCCTACACTTCGAACTGGTCCCCTTAACCCTTCTACACTTAGTACTGGTCCCCTTAACCCTCCTACACTTAGTGCTGGTCCCCTTAACCCTCCTACACTTAACCCTCCTACACTTAGTGCTGGTCCCCTTAACCCTCCTACACTTAGTACTGGTCCCCATAACCCTCCTACACTTAACCCTCCTACACTTCGTACTGGTTCCCTTAACCCTCCTACACTTCGTACTGGTCCCCTTAACCCTCCTACACTAACTACTGGTCCCCTTAACCCTCCTACACTTAACCCTCCTACACTTAGTACTGGTTAACCCTCCTACACTTAGTTCTGGTCCCCCTAACCCTCCTACACTTAGTTCTGGTCCCCCTAACCCTCCTACACTTAGTTCTGGTCCCCCTAACCCTCCTACACTTAGTTCTGGTCCCCTTAACCCTCCTACACTTAGTTCTGGTCCCCTTAACCCTCCTATACTTCGTTCTGGTCCCCTTAACCCTCCTACACTTAGTTCTGGTCCCCTTAACCCTCCTATACTTCGTTCTGGTCCCCTTAACACTCCTATACTTAGTTCTGGTCCCCTTAACCCTCCTACACTTAGTTCTGGTCCCCTTAACCCTCCTACAGTTAGTGCTGGTCCCCTTAACCCTCCTACACTTAGTTCTGGTCCCCTTAACACTCCTACAGTTAGTGCTGGTCCCCATAACCCTCCTACACTTAACCGCCCTACACTTAGTACTGGTCCCCTTAACCCTCCTACACTTCGAACTGGTCCCCTTAACCCTCCTACACTTAGTACTGGTCCCCTTAACCCTGCTACACTTAGTGCTGGTCCCCATAACCCTCCTACACTTAACCCTCCTACACTTAGTGCTGGTCCCCTTAACCCTCCTACACTTTACCCTCCTACACTTAGTGCTGGTCCCCTTAACCCTCCTACACTTAGTACTGGTCCCCATAACCCTCCTACACTTAACCCTCCTACACTTCGTACTGGTTCCCTTAACCCTCCTACACTTCGTACTGGTCCCCTTAACCCTCCTACACTAAGTACTGGTCCCCTTAACCCTCCTACACTTAACCCTCCTACACTTAACCCTCCTACACTTAATGCTGGTCCCCCTAACCCTCCTACACTTAACCCTCCTACACTTAGTACTGGTTAACCCTCCTACACTTAGTTCTGGTCCCCTTAACACTCCTACAGTTAGTGCTGGTCCCCTAAACCCTCCTGCACTTCGAACTGGTCCCCATAACCCTCCTACACTTAGTACTGGTCCCCTTAACCCTCCTACACTTCAAACTGGTCCCCTTAACCCTCCTACACTTAGTACTGGTCCCCTTAACCCTCCTACACTTAGTGCTGGTCCCCATAACCCTCCTACACTTAACCCTCCTACACTTAGTACTGGTCCCCATAACCCTCCTACACTTAGTACTGGTCCCCTAAACCCTCCTATACTTAACCCTCCTACACTTAGTTCTGGTCCCCTTAACCCTCCTACACTTAACCCTCCTACAGTTAGTGCTGGTCCCCTTAACCCTCCTACACTTAGTTCTGGTCCGCTTAACACTCCTACAGTTAGTGCTGGTCCCCATAACCCTCCTACACTTAACCGCCCTACACTTAGTACTGGTCCCCTTAACCCTCCTACACTTCGAACTGGTCCCCTTAACCCTCCTACACTTAGTACTGGTCCCCTTAACCCTGCTACACTTAGTGCTGGTCCCCATAACCCTCCTACACTTAACCCTCCTACACTTAGTGCTGGTCCCCTTAACCCTCCTACACTTAACCCTCCTACACTTAGTGCTGGTCCCCTTAACCCTCCTACACTTAGTACTGGTCCCCATAACCCTCCTACACTTAACCCTCCTACACTTCGTACTGGTTCCCTTAACCCTCCTACACTTCGTACTGGTCCCCTTAACCCTCCTACACTAACTACTGGTCCCCTTAACCCTCCTACACTTAACCCTCCTACACTTAATGCTGGTCCCCCTAACCCTCCTACACTTAACCCTCCTACACTTAGTACTGGTTAACCCTCCTACACTTAGTTCTGGTCCCCCTAACCCTCCTACACTTAGTTCTGGTCCCCTTAACCCTCCTACACTTAGTACTGGTCCCCTCAACCCTCCTACACGTTGTACTGGTCCCCTTAACCCTCCTACACTTAACCCTCCTACACCTAGTGCTGGTCCCCCTAACCCTCCTACACTTAGTGCTGGTCCCCTTAACCCTCCTACACTTCGAACTGGTCCCCATAACCCTCCTACACTTCGAACTGGTCCCCTTAACCCTCCTACACTTAGTACTGGTCCCCTTAACCCTCCTACACTTAGTGCTGGTCCCCATAACCCTCCTACACTTAACCCTCCTACACTTAGTACTGGTCCCCATAACCCTCCTACACTTAGTACTGGTCCCCTAAACCCTCCTATACTTAACCCTCCTACACTTAGTTCTGGTCCCCTTAACCCTCCTACACTTAGTACTGGTCCCCTTAACCCTCCTACACTTAGTTCTGGTCCCCTTAACCCTCCTACACTTAACCCTCCTACACTTAGTGCTGGTCCCCCTAACCCTCCTACACTTAGTGCTGGTCCCCTTAACCCTCCTACACTTCGAACTGGTCCCCTTAACCCTCCTACACTTAGTACTCGTCCCCATAACCCTCCTACACTTAACCCTCCTACACTTAGTGCTGGTCCCCTTAACCCTCCTACACTTAGTACTGGTCCCCATAACCCTCCTACACTTAACCCTCCTACACTTCGTACTGGTTCCCTTAACCCTCCTACACTTCGTACTGGTCCCCTTAACCCTCCTACACTTAGTACTGGTCCCCTTAACCCTCTTACACTTAATCCTCCTACACTTAACCCTCCTACACTTAATGCTGGTCCCCCTAACCCTCCTACACTTAACCCTCCTACACTTAGTACTGGTTAACCCTCCTACACTTAGTTCTGGTCCCCTTAACACTCCTACAGTTAGTGCTGGTCCCCATAACCCTCCTACACTTAACCGCCCTACACTTAGTACTGGTCCCCTTAACCCTCCTACACTTCGAACTGGTCCCCTTAACCCTCCTACACTTAGTACTGGTCCCCTTAACCCTGCTACACTTAGTACTGGTCCCTTTAACACTCCTACACTTAGTTCTGGTCCCCCTAACCCTCCTACACTTAGTTCTGGTCCCCCTAACCCTCCTACACTTAACCCTCCTATACTTCGTTCTGGTCCCCCTGACCCTTCTACACTTAACCCTCCTACACTTAGTTCTGGTCCCCTTAACACTCCTACAGGTAGTGCTGGTCCCCTTAACCCTCCTACACTTAGTTCTGGTCCCCATAACCCTTCTACACTTAACCCTCCTACACTTAGTTCTGGTCCCCTTAACACTCCTACAGTTAGTGCTGGTCCCCTTAACCCTCCTACACTTAGTTCTGGTCCCCTTAACACTCCTACACTTAGTGCTGGTCCCCCTAACCCTCCTACACTTAGTACTGGTCCCTTTAACACTCTTACACTTAGTTCTGGTCCCCCTAACCCTCCAACACTTAGTTCTGGTCCCCCTAATCCTCCTACACTTAGTTCTGGTCCCCCTAACCCTCCTACACTTAGTTCTGGTCCCCTTAACCCTCCTATACTTCGTTCTGGTCCCCCTGACCCTTCTACACTTAACCCTCCTACACTTAGTTCTGGTCCCCTTAACACTCCTACAGTTAGTGCTGGTCCCCTTAACCCTCCTACACTTAGTTCTGGTCCCCATAACCCTCCTACACTTAACCGCCCTACACTTAGTACTGGTCCCCTTAACCCTCCTACACTTAGTTCTGGTCCCCTTAACCCTCCTACACTTAGTACTGGTCCCCTTAACCCTCCTACACTTAGTTCTGGTCCCCTTAACCCTCCTACACTTAACCCTCCTACACCTAGTGCTGGTCCCCCTAACCCTCCTACACTTAGTGCTGGTCCCCTTAACCCTCCTACACTTCGAACTGGTCCCCTTAACCCTCCTACACTTAGTACTGGTCTTCTTAACCCTGCTACACTTAGTGGTGGTCCCCATAACCCTCCTACACTTAACCCTCCTACACTTAGTGCTGGTCCCCTTAACCCTCCTACACTTAGTACTGGTCCCCATAACCCTCCTACACTTAACCCTCCTACACTTCGTACTGGTTCCCTTAACCCTCCTACACTTCGTACTGGTCCCCTTAACCCTCCTACACTTAGTACTGGTCCCCTTAACCCTCTTACACTTAACCCTCCTACACCTAACCCTCCTACACTTAATGCTGGTCCCCCTAACCCTCCTACACTTAACCCTCCTACACTTAGTTCTGGTCCCCTTAACACTCCTACAGTTAGTGCTGGTCCCCATAACCCTCCTACACTTAACCGCCCTACACTTAGTACTGGTCCCCTTAACCCTCCTACACTTCGAACTGGTCCCCTTAACCCTCCTACACTTAGTACTGGTCCCCTTAACCCTGCTACACTTAGTACTGGTCCCTTTAACACTCCTACACTTAGTTCTGGTCCCCCTAATCCTCCTACACTTAGTTCTGGTCCCCCTAATCCTCCTACACTTAGTTCTGGTCCCCCTAACCCTCCTACACTTAGTTCTGGTCCTCTTAACCCTCCTATACTTCGTTCTGGTCCCCCTGACCCTTCTACACTTAACCCTCCTACACTTAGTTCTGGTCCCCTTAACACTCCTACAGTTAGTGCTGGTCCCCTTAACCCTCCTACACTTAGTTCTGGTCCCCATAACCCTTCTACACTTAACCCTCCTACACTTAGTTCTGGTCCCCTTAACACTCCTACAGTTAGTGCTGGTCCCCTTAACCCTCCTACACTTAGTTCTGGTCCCCTTAACCCTCCTACACTTCGTACTGGTTCCCTTAACCCTCCTACACTTCGTACTGGTCGCCTTAACCCTCCTACACTTAGCACTGGTCCCCTTAACCCTCCTACACTTAGTTCTGGTCCCCTTAACACTCCTACACTTAGTGCTGGTCCCCCTAACCCTCCTACACTTAGTACTGGTCCCTTTAACACTCTTACACTTAGTTCTGGTCCCCCTAACCCTCCTACACTTAGTTCTGGTCCCCCTAACCCTCCTACACTTAGTTCTGGTCCCCCTAATCCTCCTACACTTAGTTCTGGTCCCCCTAACCCTCCTACACTTAGTTCTGGTCCCCTTAACCCTCCTATACTTCGTTCTGGTCCCCCTGACCCTTCTACACTTAACCCTCCTACACTTAGTTCTGGTCCCCATAACCCTCCTACACTTAACCGCCCTACACTTAGTACTGGTCCCCTTAACCCTCCTAAACTTAGTTCTGGTCCCCATAACCCTCCTACACATAACCCTCCTACACTTAGTTCTGGTCCCATAACCCTCCTACACTTAACCCTCCTACACTTAGTACTGGTCCCCTTAACCCTCCTACACTTAGTTCTGGTCCCCTTAACACTCCTACACTTAGTGCTGGTCCCCCTAACCCTCCTACACTTAACCCTCCTACACTTAGTTCTGGTCCCCTTAACACTCCTACACTTAGTTCTGGTCCCCCTAACCCTCCTACACTTAGTTCTGGTCCCCCTAACCCTCCTACACTTAGTTATGGTCCCCCTAACCCTCCTACACTTAGTACTGGTCCCTGTAACCCTCCTACACTTAGTGCTGGTCCCCGTAACCCTCCTACACTTAGTACTGGTCCCCGTAACCCTCCTACACTTAGTTCTGGTCCCCCTTAACCCTCCTACACTTAGTGCTGGTCCCCTTAACCCTCCTACACTTAGTTCTGGTCCCCCTTAACCCTCCTACACTTAGTGCTGGTCCCCTTAACCCTCCTACACTTAGTGCTGGTCCCCCTAACCCTCCTACACTTAGTTCTTGTCCCCCTAACCCTCCTACACTTAGTTCTGGTCCCCCTAACCCTCCTACACTTAGTACTGGTCCCCTTAACCCTCCTACACTTAGTACTGGTCCCCTTAACCCTCCTACACTTAGTACTGGTCCCCTTAACCCTCCTACACATAGTACTGGTCCCCTTAACCCTCCTACACGTAGTGCTGGTCCCCTTAACCCTCCTACACTTAGTACTGGTCCCCGTAACCCTCCTACACTTAGTTCTGGTCCCCCTTAACCCTCCTACACTTAGTGCTGGTCCCCCTAACCCTCCTACACTTAGTACTGGTCCCCTTAACACTCCTACACTTAACCCTCCTACACTTAGTGCTAGTCCCCGTAACCCTCCTACACTTAATGCTGGTCCCCGTAACCCTCCTACACTTAGTGCTGGTCCCCGTAACCATCCTACACTTAGTACTGGTCCCCGTAACCCTCCTACACTTAGTTCTGGTCCCCCTTAACCCTCCTACACTTAGTGCTGGTCCCCTTAACCCTCCTACACTTAGTACTGGTCCCCTTAACCCTCCTACACTTAGTACTGGTCCCCATGACCCTCCTACACTTAACCCTCCTACACTTCGTACTGGTTCCCTTAACCCTCCTACACTTCGTACTGGTCCCCTTAACCCTCCTACACTTAGTGCTGGTCCCCGTAACCCTCCTACACTTAGTGCTGGTCCCCGTAACCATCCTACACTTAGTACTGGTCCCCGTAACCCTCCTACACTTAGTTCTGGTCCCCCTTAACCCTCCTACACTTAGTGCTGGTCCCCTTAACCCTCCTACACTTAGTACTGGTCCCCTTAACCCTCCTACACTTAGTACTGGTCCCCTTAACCCTCCTACACTTAGTACTGGTCCCCATGACCCTCCTACACTTAACCCTCCTACACTTAGTACTGGTCCCCTTAACCCTCCTATACTTATTACTGTTCCCCTTAACCCTCCTACACTTAGTTCTGGTCCCCATAACCCTCCTACACTTAGTACTGGTCCCCTTAACCCTACTACACTTAGTGCTAGTCCCCTTAACCCTCCTACACTTAGTTCTGGTCCCCATAACCCTCCTATACTTAGTACTGGTCCCCTTAAGCCTCCTACACTTAGTTCTTGTCCCCCTAACCCTCCTACACTTAGTTCTGGTCCCCCTAACCCTCCTATACTTAGTACTGGTCCCCCTAACCCTCCTACACTTAGTTATGGTCCCCCTAACCCTCCTACACTTAGTTCTGGTCCCCCTAACCCTCCTACAGTAATTTAGGCCTGCTCCTAAAGCAGGTGGACTCTATGGTAACACAACCTTATTAACAAGCACATGTAGTACTAGTCAGGTGGACTGGTCACAGATTGTTTGAGTAGAGAATACCTAGCTGCTGGTCTTATCACAGCTTACTGTAACCACTAAAACAACTGTGTCGTGTTCACAGACTTTACCAGAGAACTTTGGTGACTGTCGGATGAAGAAAAAGGGTCTAGTAAAAACAGTTCAGGTGAGTCTGTTTTCATTTCTGATGAACTCTGAGTGATCAAGTAGGTCCTTATCCACTTGAGTAATATAAAACCATGCTGTTAATAAGTTGTTACTAGTTTTTATAGGGTTACTACGATGGTCTAAGAATATCCGCTGTCTCCTCTTCCTGTTCCTCCTCCTCCAGGGATTCCTGGCTCAGTGTGACAAGATTGAAGCAGGGATTTTAGACCACTTGGCTAAGATCCAGTCTAAGAACCTGGCCCTGGCAGATTCTTAGATCTACTAGTTCACAGAGATCTACTGGGTCACCATCTGGGATCTGCCGTCATGTCCATCTCTCTGCTGCTCCACATCTCTGTCCCTGCCCTGGTCTCCACGCTGCTCTACGTCTCTGTCCCTGCCCTGGTCTCCACGCTGCTCCACATCTCTGTCCCTGCCCTGGTCTCCACGCTGCTCCACATCTCTGTCCCTGCCCTGGTCTCCACGCTGTTCCACATCTCTGTCCCTGCCCTGG
Organism: Oncorhynchus kisutch; assembly: GCF_002021735.2. Classification (NCBI taxonomy): domain Eukaryota; kingdom Metazoa; phylum Chordata; class Actinopteri; order Salmoniformes; family Salmonidae; genus Oncorhynchus; species Oncorhynchus kisutch. Next base: position 48,912,364 of record NC_034203.2, on the reverse strand, counting down.
TCTCCACGCTGCTCCACGTCTCTGTCCCTGCCCTGGTCTCCACGCTGCTCCACATCTCTGTCCCTGCCCTGGTCTCCACGCTGCTCCACATCTCTGTCCCTGCCCTGGTCTCCACGCTGCTCCACATCTCTGTCCCTGCCCTGGTCTCCACGCTGTTCCACATCTCTGTCCCTGCCCTGGTCTCCACGCTGCTCCACGTCTCTGTCCCTGCCCTGGTCTCCATGCTGCTCCACATCTCTGTCCCTGCCCTGGTCTCCACGCTGCTCCACATCTCTGTCCCTGCCCTGGTCTCCACGCTGTTCCACATCTCTGTCCCTGCCCTGGTCTCCACGCTGTTCCACATCTCTGTCCCTGCCCTGGTCTCCACGCTGTTCCACATCTCTGTCTCTGCCCTGGTCTATTCCAACGTAGTGCTTTAGTTTGGGACAGAGACCTATGTGGGAGCCCTATCAGGCCAAAGCAAGGACACTAAATAAGGAGTGACATTTATGAGCTGTTGTAATGTATTTATTTAGCATGGCAACATGCAGCAGAGTACCCTTATACTGAGCCCTCCGTGTGTGTGCTGGGGTAGAGAAGACAACACTGACTGTTGCAGCCTTTGGTCCTTAGGGACTTAAGAAAAGGGTGCTGTGTATGTAGGATATTTTAACAAAGTAAAAGAACCAAATGAAATAATCCTTCAGACTTTGATGTGTGGTGTTTGCTGATACGTGTTGCTATTACAGAGACTGCTGATATTGAGCTGGTGACTGATTCTGTGCTGCTTTCTAGTGACAGGATGTGATGTCACTAATGGTCGGTCTGACCAGTGACCGGATGTGATGTCACTAATGATCAGTCTGACCAGTGACAGGATGTGATGTCACTAATGGTCAGTCTGACCAGTGACCGGATGTGATGTCACTAATGATCAGTCTGACCAGTGACAGGATGTGATGTCACTAATGGTCAGTCTGACCAGTGACAGGATGTAATGCTGACTGCCTAGTGGAACCATGTTACAGTGTGTCGTTTCAGATAAAAAGCTGTTGTGATTTAAACTGTGTAGTCTGTCTGAACTGGTATACTGTGATAATATAGTGCACTAGCCTCCAGCACCCTGGTCAAAGTAGGGCACTAGCCCCCAGCACCCTGGTCAAAGTAGGGCACTAGCCCTCTGCACCCTGGTCAAAGTAGGGCACTAGCCCCCAGCACCCTGGTCAAAGTAGGGCACTAGCCCCCAGCACCCTGGTCAAAGTAGGGCACTAGCCCCCAGCACCCTGGTCAAAGTAGGGCACTAGCCCCCAGCACCCTGGTCAAAGTAGGGCACTAGCCCCCAGCACCCTGGTCAAAGTAGTGCACCAGCACCCTGGTCAAAGTAGTGCACTAGCCCCTAGAACCCTGGTCAAAGTAGGGCACTAGCCCCCAGCACCCTGGTCAAAGTAGGGCACTAGCCCCCAGCACCCTGGTCAAAGTAGGGCACTAGCTCCCAGCACCCTGGTCAAAGTAGGGCACTAGCCCCCAGCACCCTGGTCAAAGTAGGGCACTAGCCCCCAGCACCCTGGTCAAGGTAGGGCACTAGCCCCCAGCACCCTGGTCAAAGTAGGGCATGAGCCCCCAGCACCCTGATCAAAGTAGGGCACTAGCCCCCAGCACCCTGGTCAAAGTAGGGCACTAGCCCCCAGCACCCTGGTCAAAGTAGTGCACTAGCACCCAGCACCCTGGTGAAAGTAGGGCACGAGCCCCCAGCACCCTGGTCAAGGTAGGGCACTAGCCCCCAGCACCCTGGTCAAAGTAGGGCACTAGCCCCCAGCACCCTGGTCAAAGTAGGGCACTAGCCCCCAGCACCCTGGTCAAAGTAGGGCACTAGCCCCCAGCACCCTGGTCAAGGTAGGGCACTAGCCCCCAGCACCCTGGTCAAAGTAGGGCACTAGCCCCCAGCACCCTGGTCAAAGTAGGGCACTAGCCCCCAGCACCCTGGTCAAAGTAGGGCACTAGCCCCCAGCACTTTTTAGCTGCATTTACACAGTCAGCTGAATTCTGATCTTTTCCCCAATTTTTGACAAAATAGCTAATCTAGTTGATCAAAAGACGCAATTAGTGGGAAGAATATTATAATTGTGTTGGCTGTGTAAACACAGCCATGTTGAATATGGTGTTTTAGATGCAGTCCAGTGTATTCTATCCATTCACTCAGCAGGTTAACAAATCCAACATCTGTCTTCACTTTCACACCTTTATACAGATTATTCAGGAAGTATTCAGACCCCTTCCCCCTTCTCCACATTTTGTTACGTTACAGATGAATCTACACACACTACCCCATGACATCACACTACCCCATAATGACATCACACTACCCCATAATGACATCACACTACCCCATAATGACATCACACTACCCCATAATGACATCACACTACCCCATAATGACATCACACTACCCCATAATGACATCACACTACCCCATAATGACATCACACTACCCCATAATGACATCACAATACCCCATAATGACATCACACTACCCCATAATGACATCACAATACCCCATAATGACATCACAATACCCCATAATGACATCACACTACCCCATAATGACATCACACTACCCCATAATGACATCACAATACCCCATAATGACATCACACTACCCCATAATGACATCACAATACCCCATAATGACATCACACTACCCCATAATGACATCACAATACCCCATAATGACAAAGCGAAAACAGGTTTTTAGAAATGTTTGCTAATTTTTAATATTTTTTAAATAAGAAACAGAAATACCTTATTTACATAAGTATTCAGACCCTTTGCTATGAGACCCCAAATTGAGCTCAGGTGCATCCTGTTTCCATTGATCATCCTGTTTCTACAACTTGATTGGAGTCCACCTGTGGTAAATTCAATTGATTTGACATGATTTGGAAACCAAGCCATGAGGTCGAAGGAATTGTCCGTAGAACTCCAAGACAGGATAGTATCGAGACATAGATCTGGGAATAGGTACCAAAATAATTATTCAGCATTGAACACAGTGGCCTACTTCATTCTAAATGAAAGAAGTTTGGAGCCACCAAGACTCTTCCTAGAGCTGTCTGCCCAGCCATCGGGGGAGAAGGGCCTTGGTCAAGGAGGTGACCAAGAACCTGATGGTCATTCTGTGGAGATTTTTTTTATTTTATTTCACCTTTATTTAACCAGGTAGGCTAGTTGAGAACACCTTTATTTAACCAGGTAGGCTAGTTGAGAACACCTTTATTTAACCAGGTAGGCTAGTTGAGAACAAGTTCTCATTTGCAACTGCGACCTGGCCAAGATAAAGCATAGCAGTGTGAGCATACAACAAAGAGTTACACATGGAGTAAACAATTAACAAGTCAATAACACAGTAGAAAACAAAGGGGGAGTCTATATACAATGTGTGCAAAAGGCATGAGGAGGTAGGCAAATAATTACAATTTTGCAGATTAACACTGGAGTGATAAATGATCAGATGGTCATGTACAGGTAGAGATATTGGTGTGCAGAAGAGCAGAAAAGTAAATAAATAAAAACAGTATGGGGATGAGGTAGGTGAAAAGGGTGGGCTATTTACCAATAGACTATGTACAGCTGCAGCGATCGGTTAGCTGCTCATGAAACCTTCCAGAAGGACAACCATCTCTGCAGCACTCCACCAATCAGGCCTTTATGGTAGAGTGGCCAGACAGAAGCCACTCCTCAGTAAAAGGCACATGACAGCCCACTTGGAGTTTGCCAAAAGGCACCTAAAGAAACAAGATTCTCTGGTCTGATGAAACCAAGATTGAACTCTTTGGCCTGAGTGCCAAGCGTCACGTCTGGAAGAAACCTGGCACCATCCCTATGGTGAAGCATGGTGGTGGCATCATCCCTACGGTGAAGCACGGTGGTGGCACCATCCCTACGGTGAAGCATGGTGGTGGCAGCATCCCTACGGTGAAGCACGGTGGTGGCAGCATCCCTACGGTGAAGCACGGTGGTGGCAGCATCCCTACGGTGAAGCACGGTGGTGGCAGCATCCCTACGGTGAAGCATGGTGGTGGCAGCATCCCTACGGTGAAGCATGGTGGTGGCAGCATCCCTACGGTGAAGCATGGTGGTGGCAGCATCCCTATGGTGAAGCACGGTGGTGGCAGCATCCCTACGGTGAAGCATGGTGGTGGCACCATCCCTACGGTGAAGCATGGTGGTGGCAGCATCCCTACGGTGAAGCACGGTGGTGGCAGCATCATGCTGTGGGGATGTTTTTCAGCTTCCAGGGACTGGGAGACTAGTCAGGATTGAGGGAAAGATGAACGGAGCAAAGTACAGAGAGATCCTTAATGACAACCTGCTCCAGAGCACTCAGGACCTCAGTCTGGAGCGAAGGTTCACCTTCCAAAAGGACCACAACCCTAAGCACACAGCCAAGACAACACAGGAGTGGCTTCAGGACAAGTCTGAATGTCCTTGACTGGCCCATCCAGAGCCTGGATTTGAACCTGATCGAACATCTCTGGAGAGACCTGAAAATAGCTGTGCAGCGAAGCTCCCCATCCAACCTGACAGAGCTTGAGAGGATCTGCAGAGAAGAATGGGAGAAACTCCCCAAAAACTGGTGTGCCAAGCTTGTAGCGTCATACCCAAGAAGACTGGAGGCTGTAATCGCTGCCAAAGATGCTTCAACAAAGTACAGAGTAAAGGGTCTGAATTATGTCATATTTGTGATATTTCAGTTTTGTATTTTTAATAAATGTACAAACATTTCTAAAAACCTGTTTTTGCTTTGTCCTTATGGGGTATTGTGATGTCATTATGGGGTATTGTGATGTCATTCTGGGTTATTGTGATGTCATTCTGGGGTATTGTGATGTCATTCTGAGGTATTGTAATGTCCTTATGGGTTATTGTGATGTCATTCTGGGGTATTGTGATGTCATTATGGGGTATTGTGATGTCATTATGGGGTATTGTGATGTCATTCTGGGGTATTGTGATGTCATTCTGGGGTATTGTGATGTCATTATGGGGTATTGTAATGTCATTATGGGGTATTGTAATGTCCTTATGGGGTATTGTGATGTCCTTATGGGGTATTGTGATGTCATTCTGGGTTATTGTGATGTCATTCTGGGTTATTGTGATGTCCTTATGGGGTATTGTGATGTCATTATGGGGTATTGTGATGTCCTTATGGGTTATTGTGATGTCATTCTGGGGTATTGTGATGTCATTATGGGGTATTGTGATGTCATTCTGGGGTATTGTAATGTCCTTATGGGGTATTGTGATGTCCTTATGGGGTATTGTGATGTCATTATGGGGTATTGTGATGTCATTCTGGGTTATTGTGATGTCATTCTGGGGTATTGTGATGTCATTCTGAGGTATTGTAATGTCCTTATGGGTTATTGTGATGTCATTCTGGGGTATTGTGATGTCATTATGGGGTATTGTGATGTCATTCTGGGGTATTGTGATGTCATTATGGGGTATTGTGATGTCATTATGGGGTATTGTGATGTCATTCTGGGGTATTGTGATGTCATTATGGGGTATTGTGATGTCATTATGGGGTATTGTGATGTCATTATGGGGTATTGTGATGTCATTATGGGGTATTGTGATGTCATTCTGGGGTATTGTGATGTCATTCTGGGGTATTGTGATGTCATTCTGGGGTATTGTAATGTCATTCTGGGGTATTGTAATGTCATTCTGGGGTATTGTAATGTCATTCTGGGGTATTGTGATGTCATTATGGGGTATTGTAATGTCATTATGGGGTATTGTAATGTCATTATGGGGTATTGTGATGTCATTATGGGGTATTGTAATGTCATTATGGGTTATTGTGATGTCATTCTGGGGTATTGTGATGTCATTATGGGGTATTGTAATGTCATTATCGGTTATTGTGATGTCATTCTGGGGTATTGTGATGTCATTATGGGGTATTGTAATGTCCTTATGGGGTATTGTGATGTCATTATGGGGTATTGTGATGTCATTATGGGGTATTGTGATGTCATTATGGGGTATTGTGATGTCATTATGGGGTATTGTAATGTCCTTATTGGGTATTGTGATGTCATTATGGGGTATTGTAATGTCATTATCGGTTATTGTGATGTCATTCTGGGGTATTGTGATGTCATTATGGGGTATTGTAATGTCCTTATGGGGTATTGTGATGTCATTATGGGGTATTGTGATGTCCTTATGGGGTATTGTGATGTCATTATGGGGTATCGTAATGTCATTATCGGTTATTGTGATGTCATTCTGGGGTATTGTGATGTCATTATGGGGTATTGTAATGTCCTTATGGGGTATTGTGATGTCATTATGGGGTATTGTAATGTCATTATCGGTTATTGTGATGTCATTCTGGGGTATTGTGATGTCATTATGGGGTATTGTAATGTCCTTATGGGGTATTGTGATGTCCTTATGGGGTATTGTAATGTCCTTATGAGGTATTGTAATGTCCTTATGGGGTATTGTAATGTCCTTATGGGGTATTGTGATGTCATTATGGGGTATTGTAATGTCCTTATGGGGTATTGTGATGTCCTTATGGGGTATTGTAATGTCCTTATGGGGTATTGTGATGTCATTATGGGGTATTGTAATGTCCTTATGGGGTATTGTGATGTCATTATGGGGTATTGTAATGTCCTTATGGGGTATTGTAATGTCTTTATGGGGTATTGTGATGTCATTATGGGGTATTGTAATGTCTTTATGGGGTATTGTGATGTCATTATGGGGTATTGTAATGTCCTTATGGGGTATTGTGATGTCATTCTGGGGTATTGTAATGTCCTTATGGGGTATTGTGATGTCATTCTGGGGTATTGTAATGTCCTTATGGGGTATTGTGATGTCATTATGGGGTATTGTAATGTCCTTATGGGGTATTGTAATGTCCTTATGGGGTATTGTGATGTCATTCTGGGGTATTGTGATGTCATTTTGGGGTATTGTAATGTCCTTATGGGGTATTGTAATGTCCTTATGGGGTATTGTAATGTCCTTATGGGGTATTGTGATGTCATTCTGGGGTATTGTGATGTCATTATGGGGTATTGTAATGTCCTTATGGGGTATTGTGATGTCCTTATGGGGTATTGTAATGTCCTTATGGGGTATTGTGATGTCATTATGGGGTATTGTAATGTCCTTATGGGGTATTGTGATGTCATTATGGGGTATTGTAATGTCATTATGGGGTATTGTAATGTCCTTATGGGGTATTGTAATGTCCTTATGGGGTATTGTGATGTCCTTATGGGGTATTGTAATGTCCTTATGGGGTATTGTGATGTCATTCTGGGGTATTGTGATGTCATTATGGGGTATTGTAATGTCATTATGGGGTATTGTAATGTCCTTATGGGGTATTGTGATGTCATTCTGGGGTATTGTGATGTCATTATGGGGTATTGTAATGTCCTTATGGGGTATTGTGATGTCATTATGGGGTATTGTGATGTCATTATGGGGTATTGTAATGTCCTTATGGGGTATTGTGATGTCATTATGGGGTATTGTGATGTCATTATGGGGTATTGTAATGTCCTTATGGGGTATTGTGATGTCATTATGGGGTATTGTGATGTCATTATGGGGTATTGTAATGTCCTTATGGGGTATTGTGATGTCATTATGGGGTATTGTGATGTCATTATGGGGTATTGTAATGTCCTTATGGGGTATTGTGATGTCATTATGGGGTATTGTGTGTCGATTGATGAGGGGGGGAACAATTAAATCCATTTTAGTATAAGGTAACGTAACATTTTTGGGAAAAAGTCATGGGGTCTGAATACTTTCTTAACGCACTTTGTCTTGTTGTATGGAAGTCTATGCATCACATTAAATGTGAGTCATTTAGCAGACTATCTCTCTTATCCAGAGCCACTACAGTAGTGAGTCATTTAGCTGACGCTCTTATCCAGAGACACTATAGTAGTGAGTCATTTAGCAGACTATCTCTCTTATCCAGAGCCACTACAGTAGTGAGTCATTTAGCAGTCTCTCTTATCCAGAGCCACTACAGTAGTGAGTCATTTAGCAGTCTCTCTTATCCAGAGTCACTACAGTAGTGAGTCATTTAACAGACTCTCTTATCCAGAGACACTACAGTAGTGAGTCATTTAACAGACGCTCTTATCCAGAGACACTACAGTAGTGAGTCATTTAAGAGAGACTCTTATCCAGAGCCACTACAGTAGTGAGTCATTTAACAGACTCTTATCCAGAGACACTACAGTAGTGAGTCATTTAACAGACTCTCTTATCCAGAGACACTACAGTAGTGAGTCATTTAGCAGACTCTCTGATCCAGAGCCACTACAGTAGTGAGTCATTTAACAGACTCTCTTATCCAGAGACACTACAGTAGTGAGTCATTTAGCAGACTCTCTGATCCAGAGCCACTACAGTAGGGAGTCATTTAGCAGACTCTCTGATCCAGAGACACGACAGTAGTGAGTCATACTGGTCCTCCATGGGAATCAAATCCACAACCCTGGTGTTGCAAGCGCCATGCTCTGACAACTGAGCCACACGGGACACTATTCAATGTAATAGAATATTCACAGGCTGATTTAAAGGAATGTTCACCAACTCATTGAAAATGACTATCAAACAACAATGGAATATCTAATCTTTAAAACTAGTATTTCGTTCATTTTTGCCATCAGATCAAATTATTTACCTCAACTGACTCGATGCTCTGCCATTTGTTTAGGTCAACACAAATTATCTTTAAAAAGTAATCATTGGTAATTAAGTTATTCTGTCCTTGACCATCATGATCTTAAAGTGACGCTCTCTCACCTTAAGTTATTTAATTCAATATGGCACCTCATCATTTTGTATCCATTACTTTAATGGCTGGCTGACAAATGTATTGGTGATTAGGAAACCAGTCTTTTTTTGAAATTGGTCTGTTGCTGATGCCCTCAAGCAGACACCAACCATATTTCAGTAGGCCCTATACTATAATAGAAATGTCTCCATAAATAGTGGAACTAGACACCATCTATAAAGGCTGGGAACCTATAAGGCTTTAATAGTTCACCATCTATAAAGGCTGGGAACCTATAAGGCTTTAATAGTTCACCATCTATAAAGGCTGGGAACCTATAAGGCTTTAATAGTTCACCATCTATAAAGGCTGGGAACCTATAAGGCTTTAATAGTTCACCATCTATAAAGGCTGGGAACCTATAAGGCTTTAATAGTTCACCATCTATAAAGGCTGGGAACCTATAAGGCTTTAATAGTTCACCATCTATAAAGGCTGGGAACCTATAAGGCTTTAATAGTTCACCATCTATAAAGGCTGGGAACCTATAAGGCTTTAATAGTTCACCATCTATAAAGGCTGGGAACCTATAAGGCTTTAATAGTTCACCATCTATAAAGGCTGGGAACCTATAAGGCTTTAATAGTTCACCATCTATAAAGGCTGGGAACCTATAAGGCTTTAATAGTTCACCATCTATAAAGGCTGGGAACCTATAAGGCTTTAATAGTTCACCATCTATAAAGGCTGGGAACCTATAAGGCTTTAATAGTTCACCATCTATAAAGGCTGGGAACCTATAAGGCTTTAATAGTTCACCATCTATAAAGGCTGGGAACCTATAAGGCTTTAATAGTTCACCATCTATAAAGGCTGGGAACCTATAAGGCTTTAATAGTGTAACGGTTTTCTAGGTGTGAAGGAGAGTCGGACCAAAATGCAGCGTGTAGATTGCGATCCATGTTTAATGAACAACGTAAACACGAATTAACACAAACACTACAAAATAAAGAACATAAATAACGAAACGAAAACCGAAACAGCCTATACTTGTGAAAACTAACAAAGATAGGAACAAGGACACTAAGGACAATCACCCACGACAAACTCAAAGAATATGGCTGCCTAAATATGGTTCCCAATCAGAGACAACGATAAACACCTGCCTCTGATTGAGAACCACTCCAGACAGCCATAGACTTTGCTAGATACCCCACTAAGCTACAATCCCAATACCAACACCAAAACCCCAAGACAAAACACACCACAATACAAAAACCCCATGCCACACCCTGGCCTGACCCAATACATGAAGAAAAACACAAAATACTTCGACCAGAGCGTGACAAATAGTTAATCTATGTAAATTGACGCTCCCATCATTGTGGGAGATGACAGGATTCAAGACAGATTTTATACATAACAATATGGCTTTGTATGTCATAATAACTACAAATCAGTGATTTGGGGGATATTATAGATGAGATTAAGAAAACGAGTACAGAGCAAACCCAATGAATAGTGTTTATGGCAATATTTGGGAATCATTTTACTAGTATTTTCCAAAGATTGTATATTTTTGTAAACCTGGTTAAATTGTTTGTTATCTGGACAACAAATTGTTTTTGAGTTATCATTTGGCATTTTCCACCCATTACTGGGATGGCACTTAGTCCCATTAAAACCAATGGAGCCGGTTGGTGGTACTACGCTTATGTCAGTTTTATAAACTGGCTGGTTTGAGCCCTGAATGCTGATTGGCTGACAGCTGTGGTATATCAGACCTTATACCACGGGTATGACAAAAACATGCCTTTTTACTGCTCTAATTACTTTGGTAACCAGTTTATAATAGCAATGAAGGTCCTCGGGGGATTGTGGTATATGGCCAACATACCACGGCTCCACCCGCGTTACGTAGTACAGCCCTTAGCCGGGGTACCGTATACCGCAAACCCCTGAGGTGCCAAACTGTTGAAAATGGAGGGGATTCTGAACATGTTGGAGGTTGCCCTCTGGAGGGGGTTCTGAACATGTTGGAGGTTGCCCTCTGGAGGGGGTTCTGAACATGTTGGAGGTTACCCTCTGGAGGGGGTTCTTAACATGTTGGAGGTTGCCGTCTGGAGGGGGTTCTTAACATGTTGGAGGTTGCCCTCTGGAGGGGGTTCTGAACATGTTGGAGGTTACCCTCTGGAGGGGGTTCTTAACATGTTGGAGGTTGCCCTCTGGAGGGGGTTCTTAACATTATGGGGTATTGTGATGTCATTATGGGGTATTGTAATGTCCTTATGGGGTATTGTAATGTCCTTATGGGGTATTGTGATGTCATTATGGGGTATTGTGATGTCATTATGGGGTATTGTAATGTCCTTATGGGGTATTGTGATGTCATTATGGGGTATTGTGTGTCGATTGATGAGGGGGGGAACAATTAAATCCATTTTAGTATAAGGTAACGTAACATTTTTGGGAAAAAGTCATGGGGTCTGAATACTTTCTTAACGCACTTTGTCTTGTTGTATGGAAGTCTATGCATCACATTAAATGTGAGTCATTTAGCAGACTATCTCTCTTATCCAGAGCCACTACAGTAGTGAGTCATTTAGCTGACGCTCTTATCCAGAGACACTATAGTAGTGAGTCATTTAGCAGACTATCTCTCTTATCCAGAGCCACTGTTGGAGGTTGCCGTCTGGAGGGGGTTCTTAACATGTTGGAGGTTGCCCTCTGGAGGGGGTTCTGAACATGTTGGAGGTTACCCTCTGGAGGGGGTTCTTAACATGTTGGAGGTTGCCCTCTGGAGGGGGTTCTTAACATGTTGGAGGTTGCCCTCTGGAGGGGGTTCTTAACATGTTGGAGGTTGCCCTCTGGAGGGGGTTCTTAACATGTTGGAGGTTCTTAGTTATCTTCCGCTCTCTTACTGTACATGGTCATGATGTTGGCAGGGTGGGAGGCTGTACCTGGGTCAGAGAAACTACAGGATGGTCATGATGTTGGCAGGGTGGGAGGCTGTACCTGGGTCAGAGAAACCACAGGGTGGTCATGATGTTGGCAGGGTGGGAGGCTGTACCTGGGTCAGAGAAACCACAGGATGGTCATGATGTTGGCAGGGTGGGAGGTACCTGGGTCAGAGAAACCACAGGATGGTCATGATGTTGGCAGGGTGGGAGGCTGTACCTGGGTCAGAGAAACCACAGGGTGGTCATGATGTTGGCAGGGTGGGAGGCTGTACCTGGGTCAGAGAAACCACAGGATGGTCATGATGTTGGCAGGGTGGGAGGCTGTACCTGGGTCAGAGAAACCACAGGATGGTCATGATGTTGGCAGGGTGGGAGGCTGTACCTGGGTCAGAGAAACCACAGGGTGGTCATGATGTTGGCAGGGTGGGAGGCTGTACCTGGGTCAGAGAAACCACAGGGTGGTCATGATGTTGGCAGGGTGGGAGGCTGTACCTGGGTCAGAGAAACCACAGGGTGGTCATGATGTTGGCAGGGTGGGAGGCTGTACCTGGGTCAGAGAAACTACAGGGTGGTCATGATGTTGGCAGGGTGGGAGGTACCTGGGTCAGAGAAACCACAGGATGGTCATGATGTTGGCAGGGTGGGAGGCTGTACCTGGGTCAGAGAAACCACAGGATGGTCATGATGTTGGCAGGGTGGGAGGCTGTACCTGGGTCAGAGAAACCACAGGGTGGTCATGATGTTGGCAGAGTGGGAGGCTGTACCTGGGTCAGAGAAACCACAGGATGGTCATGATGTTGGCAGGGTGGGAGGCTGTACCTGGGTCAGAGAAACCTCAGGGTTATCATTCCATGCAAGATGATTTATTCTGCCTAGTACTCACACACAAGTCTTCTAATAAAGACAGAGACGATCAATCAGTCAAGTAGATCTGTGAAATCAGCAACATTAACTAACGGGTCCAAATCAAGCAAAACACTTCAAAATAAACGTCTTCCATTTACTTATATGATTTATTTGACCTTTTATTTAAGCAGGGAGTCACCATTGAGAATGAGGTCTCTTTCACAAGGGAGTCTTGTATTGAACACTTGAACATAACAAATTGGAGTATATTTTGGCTATTTCTACTGGTTATTTGTAAATAGGTTTTCTTCCAAGGTAGGTCAATTAAATAAATGCAATCAGTACATGTTCAAAAACATAATTATTTTAAGGGGACATCGAAATGTGTATTAAACAATAATGTTAAATATAAATGAGTTGGAAGGGAATTAATGATTTGAATTTTAAAGATTCTGCATTCAATTATATCTGGAGTAACAGTTTCATTTCCGTTCCACTAGATGGCACTGTCCCCCATGCTGCGCCCAGTCAGGGGTCTGAGGGTTCAGAAACAAAAGGTTTTACGCTCTTGAAACGCATCTGTGCATTGGTAGCTGTGCTGTACATTGTTATAAACAGTTATTACACTGCCATAGACTTTTCACTGCTATTGACTGTTATAAACACGTATTCAATTATACATTGCATAGGGCGGCGCACATTTGGCCCAACGTCGTCCGGGTTAGGGGAGGGTTTGGCCGGTGTAGGCCGTCATTGTAAAATAAGAATTTGTTCTTAACTGACTTGCCTAGTTAAATAAAGGTTGAATCAGTCAAATATTATAGACTGTGGTTCTTACACCATCAGGGTTGTGGATTTGTTTCACGGGGCCGCCCATATGTAAAATGGATGCACGAATGACTAAATCGCTTTGGATAAAAGCTTCTGCTAAATGGCAGTTATTATTATTATTATTACATTGTTAAAACCACATACAATGTGAAGGTATTTTGCGTTTTCAAATTAAGATTTTTGTCAATTAGGAAATATGCACGTTTCTGTTGAATTATTACCTGATTCAAAGGCTGTGGAAATAAATAAGGAAAGGGTTCAGTGACTGCAGTTTAAAATGAGGGAGGACACCATTTAAAATGAGGGAGGACGCAGTTTAAAATGAAGGAGGACACAGTTTAAAATGAGGGAGGATGCAGTTTAAAATGAGGGAGGACACAGTTTAAAATTAGGGAGGACACAGTTTAAAATGAGGGAGGACACAGTTTAAAATGAGGGAGGACACAGTTTAAAATGAGGGAGGACACAGTTTAAAATTAGGGAGGACACAGTTTAAAATGAGGGAGGACACAGTTTAAAATGAGGGAGGACACAGTTTAAAATGAGGGAGGACACAGTTTTAAAATGAGGGAGGACACAGTTTAAAATGAGGGAGGACACCGTTTAAAATGAGGGAGTACACAGTTTAAAATGAGTGAGGACGCCGTTTAAAATGAGGGAGGACACAGTTTAAAATGAGGGAGGATGCAGTTTAAAATGAGGGAGGACACAGTTTAAAATGAAGGAGGACACAGTTTAAAATGAGGGAAGACACAGTTTAAAATGAGGGAGGACACCGTTTAAAATGAAGGAGGACACCATTTAAAATGAGGGAGGACACAGTTTAAAATGAGGGAGGACACAGTTTAAAATGAAGGAGGACACAGTTTAAAATGAGGGAAGACACAGTTTAAAATGAGGGAGGACACCGTTTAAAATAAGGGAGGACACAGTTTAAAATGAGGGAGGACGCAGTTTAAAGTGAAGGAGGATGCAGTTTAAAATGAGGGAGGACACAGTTTAAAATGAGGGAGGACACAGTTTTAAAATGAGGGAGGACACAGTTTTAAAATGAGGGAGGACACAGTTTTAAAATGAGGGAGGACACAGTTTAAAATGAGGGAAGACACAGTTTAAAATGAGGGAGGACACAGTTTAAAATAAGGGAGGACCCAGTTTAAAATTAGGGAGGACACAGTTTAAAGTGAAGGAGGATGCAGTTTAAAATGAGGGAGGACACAGTTTAAAATGAGGGAGGACACAGTTTAAAATGAGGGAGGACACAGTTTAAAATGAGGGAGGACACAGTTTTAAAATGAGGGAGGACACAGTTTTTAAATGAGGGAGGACACAGTTTAAAATGAGGGAAGACACAGTTTAAAATGAGGGAGGACACAGTTTAAAATAAGGGAGGACCCAGTTTAAAATGAGGGAGGACCAAGTTTAAAGTGAAGGAGGATGCAGTTTAAAATGAGGGAGGACACAGTTTAAAATGAGGGAGGACACAGTTTTAAAATGAGGGAGGACACAGTTTAAAATGAGGGAGGACACCGTTTTAAAATGAGGGAGGACACAGTTTAAAATGAGGGAGGACACAGTTTTAAAATGAGGGAGGACACAGTTTAAAATGAGGGAGGACACAGTTTAAAATGAGGGAGGACACCGTTTTAAAATGAGGGAGGACACCGTTTTAAAATGAGGGAGGACACCGTTTAAAATGAGGGAGGACACCGTTTTAAAATGAGGGAGGACACAGTTTAAAATGAGGGAAGACACAGTTTTAAAATGAGGGAGGACACAGTTTAAAATGAGGGAGGACACAGTTTAAAATGAGGGAGGAAACAGTTTAAAATGAGGGAGGACACAGTTTAAAATTAGGGAGGACACAGTTTAAAATGAGGGAGGACACAGTTTAAAATGAGGGAGGACACAGTTTAAAATGAGGGAGGACACCGTTTAAAATGAGGGAGGACACAGTTTAAAATGAGGGAGGACACAGTTTAAAATGAGGGAGGACACAGTTTAAAATGAGGGAGGACACAGTTTAAAATGAGGGAGGACACAGTTTAAAATGAGGGAGGATACAGTTTAAAATGAGGGAGGACACAGTTTAAAATGCCGTTTTTTTTGATGAGCATAGCCTTATTTCTATTACAGCATGTTGGTGACTGTCATTCATAGTCCATTCACCCAGTTTAATGTAACATTGATAGGTTTAGGCTACTACATGACACTCACATTTTCCCTGTACCCATCATGAGGTTTTAGTAATCAAGGTGACAGACTTTGACACATTCAATACCACCTTTCACACTCTTGCCTGCATCTAGCTGATCTAGGGTGTAATCATTAGTCCAACAGTATCACCTCTTGCCTGCATCTAGCTGATCTAGGGTGTAATCATTAGTCCAACAATATCACCTCTTGCCTGCATCTAGCTGATCTAGGGTGTAATCATTAGTCCAACAGTTGGAAATGAGAGTTTCTATTGGACAGATTCAGGTATGTTTATCCCCATTTTGTTCCATTTGCTTCCGTTTATGACATTTTTTTCAACAGAATTGGTGGAATTAATACTTTTGTATTTGTATATATTATGGCTCTTCCTGGGGTCCAGCTAAATTATGGCAGTTTAAACCATTTTAAAACATTACAATACATTCAGAGTTCACAACACACTGTGTGCCCTCAGGCCCCTACTCCACCACTACCACATATCTACAACACACTGTGTGCCCTCAGGCCCCTACTCCACCACTACCACATATCTACAACACACTGTGTGCCCTCAGGCCCCTACTCCACCACTACCACATATCTACAACACACTGTGTGCCCTCAGGCCCCTACTCCACCACTACCACATATCTACAACACACTGTGTGCCCTCAGGCCCCTACTCCACCACTACCACATATCTACAACACACTGTGTGCCCTCAGGCCCCTACTCCACCACTACCACATATCTACAGTACTAAATCTGTGTGTGTGTGTGTGTGTGTGTGTGTGTGTGTGTGTGTGTGTGTGTGTGTGTGTGTGTGTGTGTGTGTGTGTGTGTGTGTGTGTGTGTGTGTGTGTGTGTGTGTGTGTGTGTGTGTGTGTGTCACATCTCATCCACAAAAAAAGAAACGTCCTCTCACTGTCAACTGTTTATTTTCAGCAAACGTAACATGTAGAAAAAATAGTATGAACATAAGATTCATCAACTGAGACATAAACTGAACAAGTTCCACAGACATGTGACTAACAGAAATGGAATAATGTGTCCCTGAACAAAGGGGGGGTCAAAATCAAAAGTAACAGTCAGTATCTGATGTGGCCACCAGCTGCATTAAGTCCTGCAGTGCATCTCCTCCTCATGGACTGCACCAGATGTGTCAGTTCTTGCTGTGAGATGTTACCCCACTCTTCCACCAAGGCACCTGCAAGTTCCCGGACATTTCTGGGGGGATTTGCCCTAGCCCTCACCCTCCAATCCAACAGGTCCCAAACGTGCCCAATGGGATTGAGATCCGGGCTCTTCGCTGGCCATGGCAGAACACTGACATTCCTGTCTTGCAGGAAATCACACTCAGAACGAGCAGTATGGCTGGTGGCATTGTGATGCTGGAGGGTCATGTCAGGATGAGCCTGCAGGAAGGGTACCACATGAGGGAGGAGGATATCTTCCCTGCAACACACAGCGTTGAGATTGCCTGCAATGACAGCAAGCTCAGTCCAATGATGCTGTGACACACTACCCCAGACCATGACCGACCCTCCAGCACAAAACGATCCCGCTCTAGAGTACAGGCCTCGGTGTAACGCTCATTCCTTTGACGATAAACGCGAATCCGACCATCACCCTTGGTCAGACAAAACCGCGACTCATCAGTGAAGAGCACTTTTTGCCAGTCCTGTTTGG
Source organism: Oncorhynchus kisutch (assembly GCF_002021735.2). Classification (NCBI taxonomy): domain Eukaryota; kingdom Metazoa; phylum Chordata; class Actinopteri; order Salmoniformes; family Salmonidae; genus Oncorhynchus; species Oncorhynchus kisutch. Next base: position 48,895,030 of record NC_034203.2, on the reverse strand, counting down.
ACCAGCAACGGTGGGTTTGTGCCCATTAAGACAGCGCTACAGGGAGACAGGAAGGACAGCTGATGTTGTTGCCGGTGATGTCTGGTGAGGACCTGCCTTACAGCAAGTCTACAAGCCCTCAGTCCAGCCTCTCTCAGCCTATTGCAGAAATTCTGAGCACTGGTGGAGGGATTGCGTGTTCCTGGTGTAACTCAGGCAGTTGTTGATGCCGTCCTATACCTGTCCCGCAGGTGTGATGTTCGGATGTACCAATCCTGTGCAGGTGTTGTTACACGTGGTCTGCCACTGCGAGGACGATCAGCTGTCCTTCCTGTCTCCCTGTAGCGCTGTCTTAATGGGGAAAACCGGTTGAAAGTTTCTCTCGGCTGAGTGAGTGACACCGTTTGAGCATTCCTGTAGCTTTTCCTTCCAGGATATAAAATTGTATAAAGAATGGATTTATACTACTATCTGTACTTACTGGTGGCACAGACTCTGTTTCATCCTTCTACACCGAAATTACCCTTGCCTAATGCTTGCATCTGAAGCTGGGCTTGCAGCACAGCTATCGTTCTCATGCAATTAGAAGGCATAACTTTAACATACTACTTAGCTTCGGCTGGTGGAGATCCTGTAGAACCATGTCCAGATAAAGGGTCTAGGGTGAAAGAGTTGAATGAAAAAAGTAGAGCAAGGAAAAAAATTCAAATATAAAACGGTTTTTAAAAATGTAAAGTTGGCATGAAGCAAAGTATTGTTAGCAACAACCCCCACAGCAGCATGTAAACAATTGACTGGTCTGCTGGTGCCATCGTGGGCTGGCGCCCGTTCTGCCATGCTCGTTGCCTGAAGTCAGCGCCGGGACGCCTTCAGAAGTTGCCCCGGACCTCTCCGCCATTCCTGCGGCGTACCAGGACCTCCGGGAGGTGTTCAGTAAGGCTCGGGCCACTTCGCTTCCACCACACCGACCCTATGACTGCGGGATTGACATTCTCCCAGGCACCACTCTGCCCCGGGGATGACTGTACTCTGTCGGGTCCGGAGACCAAGGCTGTGGAGACCTACATTGAGGACTCCCTAGCCGCAGTGTTCATCCATCCTTCTGCCTCTCCCGCCGGGGCAGGATTCTTCTTTGTGGAGAAGAAAGACAAAAGCCTGCACCCGTGCATCGACTACTGGGGACTCAACGACATCACGGTGAAGAACCGCTACCCGCTGCCCCTCATCTCCTCAGCCTTCGAGACGCTCCAGGCGGCCACCGTGTTCTCCAAGCTGAACCTACGGAATGCCTATCTCCTGGTGGGGATACGGGAAGGGAACGAGTGGAAGACTGCCTTTAACATGGCCAGCGGTCACTACGAGTATCTGGTCATGCCATTTGGCCTTACCAACGTCCCAGCTGTGTTCCAGGCTCTGGTTAATGATGTTCTCGGCTACATGTTGAAACGCTTCTTCTACCAAAACGACATCCTCGTCTTCTCCCGCTCCGCCAAAGAACACGTGCTCCACGTCTGACAGGTTCTCCAACGCCTCCTGGAGAACCAGCTTTTCCTGAAAGCAGAGAAGTGCGAATTTCATATCTCCACCATTCCCTTCCTGGGTAATATCATCGCTGCAGGGAGTGAACAGATGGTGGATTGACCCCAGCCTACGTCCACGGTGCAGCTCCAGCATTTCCTGGGATTCGCCAACTTTTATCACCGATTTATCCGTGGTTACAGCACCCTGGCTTCCCCCCTGTCTGCACTCACCTCTCCCAAGGTTCAGTTCACGTGGTCCCCAGCTCCTGACCGGGCGTTCCGGGATCTCAAACACCGTTTCGCCACTGCTCCCATCTTGGTTCATTCTGATCCATCAGTTCGTGGTGGAGGCCGACGCTTCGGATGTCAGAGAGGGGGCTGTCCTGTCCCAGCACTCTGCCCTGTACCTCAAGTTACACCCCTGCGCCTTCTTCTCCCATCGCCTCAACATCACGGAGAGGAATTACGATGTGGGTAATCGTGAGTTTCTCATGATGAAGATGGCGTTGGAGTGGAGGCACTGGCTGGAGGGGGCAGAACATCCATTCACCGACCACAAGAACCTGAAATATCTCCGCACCACCTGGCGTCTCAATTCCAGGACAGCTGCTGCTTTTCCCGGATCCACTTCTCCATCATAATATAGCCCCCCGGCTACACCCCGTAACCCGAGACCTGATGGCGGCACTCAGCTGGGGAATAGGGAAGCATGTATGTGAGGCGCAGCATGCCCATGCCCAGATAACCGAATGTTTGTTCATGACACGGTCCGCTACTCGGTCCTGGAGTGGGCCCACTCCTCCAGGCTAGCCTGCCACCCGGGCTCCCGTTGGCCCCTGACCTTTGTGCAACAAAGCTTTTGGTGGCATACCACAGTTCCTTATGTCTCCTCATTCGTCCCCGCATACACGATCTGTGCGCAGAACAAGACTCCTCGGCAAGCTCCGGCTGGTCTCCTTCAACCTCTGCCTGTCCCTCACCGTGCCTGGTCTCACATATCCCTGGACTTCGCCACAGTTCTCTCCTCCGTCTGATGGCAACACCGCCATCCTGACAGTAGTGGACCGTTTTTCCAAAACCACGCACTTCATTCCTCTTCCCAAGCTACCCTCTGCAAAAGAGACTGCCCATAACTGCAGTAGGATGGGACAGGTTGGTGGTGATGCAGTGGGGGATATTATGTTATGAAGGTGTAGGAATATAACTGCAGTAATAACATGTTCGAACATAAATGTTTAATTAGTCTGTTTCCAAAATGGGCTAAGCACACAGACACACTCCAGAAGACAAAGCAAGCAACACAGTGAGTTCACAGGGTGAGACAGATGGTCTGTCACTTGTCATCGTATCACCAAACACCAGAAATAGTTTCTCTCCTCGTAAAATACGGCAGTTACAGAAACGTCATGTTCTTTTCTTCTCTTTCAGATCTCTGTTCCAGATAACATCCTTTTACTTTTCTCTCCTAAACTTCCTGATGTTAATCTTTATCCATTTCTGTTAACACTCATTTTACTTTACACACAAGCCCTTCTAACTTGGTACAAAAACCCAACCCTGTCTCCATGCTGCTACTGTTTATTATCTTTAACAATATAAATAAGGTTCCGTCAGTAACAAAAAGCAATAGGAGAAATAAGAACCCTAAAATGCAATTCTTCAAACCAATCCTGCACCAGCAGTACTAAGCAAGATGATTGGATGGGAGGATACTACTGTCTAGTCAGTTTATCCCTACCTACATGTACATATTACCTACCCTACTACCAACACTGCTGTTAATCTGTTTATTATCTATCCTGACTGTCTAGTCACTTTACCCCTACCTACATGTACATATTACCTCAACTACCAACACTGCTGTTAATCTATTTATTATCTACCCTACCTGTCTAGTCACTTTACCCCTACCCCTTCTGTTCCTTTTATAGAATATTATCTCAACAGTATTGTGGATCTCTTGCACCTAAATATAAACAGTACCGTCACCCAACATGAGTACCGGAACCTATTCCAGTCCAGGTCTAGATTACTTACAGTTTTTCATGTTGTCATGTTTAGACCAGGTTAGACCAGTGTATCCTCCATTTAGACCAGGTTAGACCAGTGTACCCTCCATTTAGACCAGGTTAGACCAGTGTACCCTCCATTTAGGCCAGGTTAGACCAGTGTACCCTCCATTTAGACCAGGTTAGACCTGTTTAGACCAGTGTCCCCTCCATTTAGACCAGGTTAGACCAGTGTACCCTCCATTTAGACCTGTTTAGACCAGGTTAGACCTGTTCACCCTCCATTTAGACCAGGTTAGACCAGGTTAGACCAGTTTACCCTCAATTTAGACCAGGTTAGACCAGTTTAAACCAGGTTAGACCTGTTTACCCTCCATTTAGACCAGGTTAGACCTGATTACCCGCCAGTTAGACCAGGTTAGACCTGTTTACCCTCCTTTTAGACCAGGTTAGACCAGTGTACCCTCCGTTTAGACCAGGTTAGACCTGTTTACTCTCCGTTTAGACCTGATTACCCTCCATTTAGACCAGATTAGACCTGTTTACCCTCTGTTTAGATCAGGTTATACCTGTTTACCCTCTGTTGAGACCAGGTTATACCAGTTTACCCTCAATTTAGACCAGGTTAGACCTGTTTAAACCAGGTTAGACCTGTTTACCCTCCATTTAGACCAGGTTAGACCTGATTACCCTCCATTTAGACCAGGTTAGACCTGTTTACCCTCCATTTAGACCAGGTTAGACCTGTTTACCCTCCATTTAGACCAGGTTAGACCTGGTTACCCTCCGTTTAAACCAGGTTAGACCTGTTTACCTGCCAGTTAGACCAGGTTAGACCTGATTACCCTCCATTTAGACCAGGTTAGACCTGGTTACCCTCCATTTAGACCAGGTTAGACCTGTTTACCCTTTATTTAGACCAGGTCAGTCCTGTTTACCCTCTGTTGAGACCAGGTTATACCAGTTTACCCTACAATTTAGACTAGGTTAGACCTGTTTAAACCAGGTTAGAACTGTTTACCCTCCATTTAGACCAGGTTAGACCTGTCTACCCTCCATTTAGACCAGGTTAGACCTGTTTACCTGCCAGTTAGACCAGGTTAGACCTGATTACCCTCCATTTAGACCAGGTTAGACCTGTTTACCCTCCATTTAGACCAGGTTAGACCTGTTTACCCTCCATTTAGACCAGGTTAGACCTGTTTACCCTCCATTTAGACCAGGTTAAACCTGTTTACCCTTTATTTAGACCAGGTTAGACCTGTTTACCCTTTATTTAGACCAGGTTAGACCTGTTTACCCTCCATTTAGACCAGGTTAGACCTGTTTACCCTCCATTTAGACCAGGTTAGACCTGATTACCCTCCATTTAGACCAGGTTAGACCTGTTTAGACCAGTGTCCCCTCCATTTAGACCAGGTTAGACCAGTGTCCCTCCATTTAGACCTGTTTAGACCAGGTTAGACCTGTTCACCCTCAATTTAGACCAGGTTAGACCAGTTTAAACCAGGTTAGACCTGTTTACCCTCCATTTAGACCAGGTTAGACCAGTTTACCCTCCATTTAGACCAGGTTAGACCAGTTTAAACCAGGTTAGACCTGTTTACCCTCCTTTAAGACCAAGTTAGACCTGTTTACCCTCCTTTTAGACCAGGTTAGACCAGTGTACCCTCTGTTTAGACCAGGTTAGACCTGTTTACTCTCCGTTTAGACCTGATTACCCTCCATTTAGACCAGATTAGACCTGTTTACCCTCTGTTGAGATCAGGTTATACCTGTTTACCCTCTGTTGAGACCAGGTTATACCAGTTTACCCTCAATTTAGACCAGGTTAGACCTGTTTAAAACCAGGTTAGACCTGTTTACCCTCCATTTAGACCAGGTTAGACCTGATTACCCTCCATTTAGACCAGGTTAGACCTGTTTACCCTCCATTTAGACCAGGTTAGACCTGATTACCCTCCATTTAGACCAGGTTAGACCTGGTTACCCTCCGTTTAAACCAGGTTAGACCTGTTTACCTGCCAGTTAGACCAGGTTAGACCTGATTACCCTCCATTTAGACCAGGTTAGACCTGTTTACCCTTTATTTAGACCAGGTCAGTCCTGTTTACCCTCTGTTGAGACCAGGTTATACCAGTTTACCCTACCATTTAGACCAGGTTAGACCTGTTTAAACAAGGTTAGACCTGTTTACCCTCCATTTAGACCAGGTTAGACCTGTCTACCCTCCATTTAGACCAGGTTAGACCTGTTTACCCTCCTTTAAGACCAAGTTAGACCTGTTTACCCTCCTTTTAGACCAGGTTATACCAGTGTACCCTCCGTTTAGACCAGGTTAGACCTGTTTACTCTCCGTTTAGACCTGATTACCCTCCATTTAGACCAGATTAGACCTGTTTACCCTCTGTTGAGATCAGGTTATACCTGTTTACCCTCTGTTGAGACCAGGTTATACCAGTTTACCCTCAATTTAGACCAGGTTAGACCTGTTTAAACCAGGTTAGACCTGTTTACCCTCCATTTAGACCAGGTTAGACCTGATTACCCTCCATTTAGACCAGGTTAGACCTGTTTACCCTCCATTTAGACCAGGTTAGACCTGATTACCCTCCATTTAGACCAGGTTAGACCTGGTTACCCTCCGTTTAAACCAGGTTAGACCTGTTTACCTGCCAGTTAGACCAGGTTAGACCTGATTACCCTCCATTTAGACCAGGTTAGACCTGGTTACCCTCCATTTAGACCAGGTTAGACCTGTTTACACTTTATTTAGACCAGGTCAGTCCTGTTTACCCTCTGTTGAGACCAGGTTATACCAGTTTATCCTACAATTTAGACCAGGTTAGACCTGTTTACCCTCCATTTAGACCAGGTTAGACCTGTTTACCCTCCATTTAGACCAGGTTAGACCTGGTTACCCTCCGTTTAAACCAGGTTAGACCTGTTTACCTGCCAGTTAGACCAGGTTAGACCTGATTACCCTCCATTTAGACCAGGTTAGACCTGGTTACCCTCCATTTAGACCAGGTTAGACCTGTTTACCCTCCATTTAGACCAGGTTAGACCTGTTTACCCTCCATTTAGACCAGGTTAGACCTGGTTACCCTCCGTTTAAACCAGGTTAGACCTGTTTACCTGCCAGTTAGACCAGGTTAGACCTGATTACCCTCCATTTAGACCAGGTTAGACCTGGTTACCCTCCATTTAGACCAGGTTAGACCTGTTTACCCTTTATTTAGACCAGGTCAGTCCTGTTTACCCTCTGTTGAGACCAGGTTATACCAGTTTACCCTACAATTTAGACTAGGTTAGACCTGTTTAAACCAGGTTAGAACTGTTTACCCTCCATTTAGACCAGGTTAGACCTGTCTACCCTCCATTTAGACCAGGTTAGACCTGTTTACCTGCCAGTTAGACCAGGTTAGACCTGATTACCCTCCATTTAGACCAGGTTAGACCTGTTTACCCTCCATTTAGACCAGGTTAGACCTGTTTACCCTCCGTTTAGACCAGGTTAGACCTGTTTACCCTCCATTTAGACCAGGTTAAACCTGTTTACCCTTTATTTAGACCAGGTTAGACCTGTTTACCCTTTATTTAGACCAGGTTAGACCTGTTTACCCTCCATTTAGACCAGGTTAGACCTGTTTAAACCAGGTTAGACCTGTTTACCCTCCATTTAGACCAGGTTAGACCTGTCTACCCTCCATTTAGACCAGGTTAGACCTGTTTACCCTCCTTTAAGACCAAGTTAGACCTGTTTACCCTCCTTTTAGACCAGGTTATACCAGTGTACCCTCCGTTTAGACCAGGTTAGACCTGTTTACTCTCCGTTTAGACCTGATTACCCTCCATTTAGACCAGATTAGACCTGTTTACCCTCTGTTGAGATCAGGTTATACCTGTTTACCCTCTGTTGAGACCAGGTTATACCAGTTTACCCTCAATTTAGACCAGGTTAGACCTGTTTAAACCAGGTTAGACCTGTTTACCCTCCATTTAGACCAGGTTAGACCTGATTACCCTCCATTTAGACCAGGTTAGACCTGTTTACCCTCCATTTAGACCAGGTTAGACCTGATTACCCTCCATTTAGACCAGGTTAGACCTGGTTACCCTCCGTTTAAACCAGGTTAGACCTGTTTACCTGCCAGTTAGACCAGGTTAGACCTGATTACCCTCCATTTAGACCAGGTTAGACCTGGTTACCCTCCATTTAGACCAGGTTAGACCTGTTTACACTTTATTTAGACCAGGTCAGTCCTGTTTACCCTCTGTTGAGACCAGGTTATACCAGTTTATCCTACAATTTAGACCAGGTTAGACCTGTTTACCCTCCATTTAGACCAGGTTAGACCTGTTTACCCTCCATTTAGACCAGGTTAGACCTGGTTACCCTCCGTTTAAACCAGGTTAGACCTGTTTACCTGCCAGTTAGACCAGGTTAGACCTGATTACCCTCCATTTAGACCAGGTTAGACCTGGTTACCCTCCATTTAGACCAGGTTAGACCTGTTTACCCTCCATTTAGACCAGGTTAGACCTGATTACCCTCCATTTAGACCAGGTTAGACCTGGTTACCCTCCGTTTAAACCAGGTTAGACCTGTTTACCTGCCAGTTAGACCAGGTTAGACCTGATTACCCTCCATTTAGACCAGGTTAGACCTGGTTACCCTCCATTTAGACCAGGTTAGACCTGTTTACCCTTTATTTAGACCAGGTCAGTCCTGTTTACCCTCTGTTGAGACCAGGTTATACCAGTTTACCCTACAATTTAGACTAGGTTAGACCTGTTTAAACCAGGTTAGAACTGTTTACCCTCCATTTAGACCAGGTTAGACCTGTCTACCCTCCATTTAGACCAGGTTAGACCTGTTTACCTGCCAGTTAGACCAGGTTAGACCTGATTACCCTCCATTTAGACCAGGTTAGACCTGTTTACCCTCCATTTAGACCAGGTTAGACCTGTTTACCCTCCGTTTAGACCAGGTTAGACCTGTTTACCCTCCATTTAGACCAGGTTAAACCTGTTTACCCTTTATTTAGACCAGGTTAGACCTGTTTACCCTTTATTTAGACCAGGTTAGACCTGTTTACCCTCCATTTAGACCAGGTTAGACCTGTTTACCCTCCATTTAGACCAGGTTAGACCTGATTACCCTCCATTTAGACCAGGTTAGACCTGTTTAGACCAGTGTCCCCTCCATTTAGACCAGGTTAGACCAGTGTCCCTCCATTTAGACCTGTTTAGACCAGGTTAGACCTGTTCACCCTCAATTTAGACCAGGTTAGACCAGTTTAAACCAGGTTAGACCTGTTTACCCTCCACTTAGACCAGGTTAGACCAGTTTACCCTCCATTTAGACCAGGTTAGACCAGTTTAAACCAGGTTAGACCTGTTTACCCTCCTTTAAGACCAAGTTAGACCTGTTTACCCTCCTTTTAGACCAGGTTAGACCAGTGTACCCTCCGTTTAGACCAGGTTAGACCTGTTTACTCTCCGTTTAGACCTGATTACCCTCCATTTAGACCAGATTAGACCTGTTTACCCTCTGTTGAGATCAGGTTATACCTGTTTACCCTCTGTTGAGACCAGGTTATACCAGTTTACCCTCAATTTAGACCAGGTTAGACCTGTTTAAACCAGGTTAGACCTGTTTACCCTCCATTTAGACCAGGTTAGACCTGATTACCCTCCATTTAGACCAGGTTAGACCTGTTTACCCTCCATTTAGACCAGGTTAGACCTGATTACCCTCCATTTAGACCAGGTTAGACCTGGTTACCCTCCGTGTAAACCAGGTTAGACCTGTTTACCTGCCAGTTAGACCAGGTTAGACCTGATTACCCTCCATTTAGACCAGGTTAGACCTGTTTACCCTTTATTTAGACCAGGTCAGTCCTGTTTACCCTCTGTTGAGACCAGGTTATACCAGTTTACCCTACCATTTAGACCAGGTTAGACCTGTTTAAACCAGGTTAGACCTGTTTACCCTCCATTTAGACCAGGTTAGACCTGTCTACCCTCCATTTAGACCAGGTTAGACCTGTTTACCCTCCTTTAAGACCAAGTTAGACCTGTTTACCCTCCTTTTAGACCAGGTTATACCAGTGTACCCTCCGTTTAGACCAGGTTAGACCTGTTTACTCTCCGTTTAGACCTGATTACCCTCCATTTAGACCAGATTAGACCTGTTTACCCTCTGTTGAGATCAGGTTATACCTGTTTACCCTCTGTTGAGACCAGGTTATACCAGTTTACCCTCAATTTAGACCAGGTTAGACCTGTTTAAACCAGGTTAGACCTGTTTACCCTCCATTTAGACCAGGTTAGACCTGATTACCCTCCATTTAGACCAGGTTAGACCTGTTTACCCTCCATTTAGACCAGGTTAGACCTGATTACCCTCCATTTAGACCAGGTTAGACCTGGTTACCCTCCGTTTAAACCAGGTTAGACCTGTTTACCTGCCAGTTAGACCAGGTTAGACCTGATTACCCTCCATTTAGACCAGGTTAGACCTGGTTACCCTCCATTTAGACCAGGTTAGACCTGTTTACACTTTATTTAGACCAGGTCAGTCCTGTTTACCCTCTGTTGAGACCAGGTTATACCAGTTTATCCTACAATTTAGACCAGGTTAGACCTGTTTACCCTCCATTTAGACCAGGTTAGACCTGTTTACCCTCCATTTAGACCAGGTTAGACCTGGTTACCCTCCGTTTAAACCAGGTTAGACCTGTTTACCTGGCAGTTAGACCAGGTTAGACCTGATTACCCTCCATTTAGACCAGGTTAGACCTGGTTACCCTCCATTTAGACCAGGTTAGACCTGTTTACACTTTATTTAGACCAGGTCAGTCCTGTTTACCCTCTGTTGAGACCAGGTTATACCAGTTTACCCTACAATTTAGACCAGGTTAGACCTGTTTAAACCAGATTAGACCTGTTTACCCTCCATTTAGACCAGGTTAGACCTGTCTACCCTCCATTTAGACCAGGTTAGACCTGTTTACCTGCCAGTTAGACCAGGTTAGACCTGATTACCCTCCATTTAGACCAGGTTATACCAGTTTACCCTACAATTTAGACCAGGTTAGACCTGTTTAAACCAGGTTAGACCTGTTTACCCTCCATTTAGACCAGGTTAGACCCGTCTACCCTCCATTTAGACCAGGTTAGACCTGTTTACCCTCCATTTAGACCAGGTTAGACCTGTTTACCCTTTATTTAGACCAGGTTAGACCTGTTTACCCTCCATTTAGACCAGGTTAGACTTGTTTACCCTCCATTTAGACCAGGTTAGACCTGTTCACCCTCCAGTTAGACCAGGTTAGACCTGATTACCCTCCATTTAGACCAGATTAGACCTGTTTACCCTCCTTTTAGACCAGGTTAGACCTGTTTACCCTCCGTTTAGACCAGGTTAGACCAGTATGCACTACCTTCGAAGCATTCATCAGTATTTATCTAATTTGACTAAACACTACAATGAAAACCCCACCAACACACACAGCCCCACACACCCTCCCCTTCTCCTCTAACCTCGCCGAGTCCTTGCCAAGTTCACAAATTGAAAGCTCCCCTTGAGGGGTAGTGAAGGAGTGTACACTTCAGGGAGAAGTCGGGTGGTTCTGTGCCAAGTTCATTAACTTCCTCTTGACTGGGCGAGTTGCCAGGGCGACTGATACAATAGCCTAATATGTAAATTAGTTATTGGCCCCTGGCCTGTGATAGGTTGGGTTAGGATCAGCTGGTCTGTGGTTGGTTGGGTCAGGATCAGGTGACCTGGGCCTCATCTAGAGGGGCTCAGTTCCCTAAATCTGTATAATTAATAAACGTAATAGCTCAGCTGCTCCCTCTGCTCTGAACCCGTTCTCTTTCTCTCTCTCTCTCAATTCAATTTCAATTTAAGGGCTTTATTGGCATGGGAAACAGGTTAACATTGCCAAAGCAAGTGAAATAGATATTAAACAAAAGTGAAATAAACAGCAAAAAATGAACAGTAAACACAAAAGAATAAAGGCATTTCAAATGTCATATTATGTTTATATACAGTGTTGTAACAATGTGCAAATAGTTAAAGTACAAAAGGGAAAATATACAGTGCATTCTGAAACTATTCAGACCCCTTCCCTTTTCCACATTTTGTTACGTTACAGCTTATTCTAAAATGGATTAAAATCTCAAATCGTTTCCCTCATCAATCTACACACAATAATCTATAATGACAAGGTGAAAACAGGTTTTTAAAAAACAGAAATACCTTATGTTTCTACAACTTCATTGGAGGCCACATCAAATCAAATGTATTTATAAAGCCGATTTTACATCAGCTGATATATCAAAGTGCTGTACAGAAACCCAGCAAGCAATGCAGGTGTAGAAGCACGGTGGCTAGGAAAAACTCCCTAGAAAGGCCAGAACTTAGGAAGAAACCTAGAGAGGAACCAGGCTATGGGGGGTGGCCAGTCCTCTTCTGGCTGTGCCGGGTGGAGATTATAACAGAACATGGCCAAGATGTTCAGATGTTCATAAATGACCAGCAGGGTCAAATAATAATAATCACAGTTGTTGTCGAGGGTGCAACAAGTCAGCACCTCAGGAGTAAATTTCAGTTGGCTTTTCATAGCCGATCATTCAGAGTATCTCTACCACTCCTGCTGTCTCTAGAGAGTTGAAAACAGCAGGTCTGGGACAGGTAGCACGACCGGTGAACAGGTCCGGGTTCCATAGCAGCAGGCAGAACAGTGGAAACTGGAGCAGCAGCACGGCCAGGTGGACTGGGGACAGCAAGGAGTCATCAGGTCAGGTAGTTCTGAGGCATGGACATAGGGCTCAGGTCCTCCGAGAGAGAGAGAGAAAGAATTATAGAGAGCATAAATAAATTCACACAGGACACCGGATAAGACAGGAGAAATACTCCAGATATAACAGACTGACCCTAGCCCCCCGACACATAAACTACTGCAGCATAAGAACTGGAGGCTGAGACAGGAAGGGTCGGGAGACACTGTGGGCACTGTCCGATGATACCCCCGGACAGGGCCAAACAGGCAGGATATATCCCCACCCACTTTCCCAAAGCACAGCCCCCACACCACTAGAGGGATATCTTCAACCACCAACTTACCATCCTGAGACAAGGCCGAGTATAGCCCACAAAGATCTCCGCCACGGCACAACCCAAGGTGGGGTGCCAACCCAGACAGGAAGATCACGTCAGTGACTCAACCCACTCAAGTGACGCACCCCTCCTAGGGACGGCATGGAAGAGCACCAGTAAGCCAGTGACTCAGCCCCTGTAACAGGGTTAGTGGCAGAGAATCCCAGTGGAAAAGGGGGAACTGGCCAGGCAGAGACAGCAATGGCGGTTCGTTGCTCCAGTGCCTTTCCGTTCACCTTCACATTCCTGGGCCAGAATACACTCAATCATAGGACCTACTGAAGAGATGAGTCTTCAATAAAGACTTAAAAGTTGAGACCGAGTCTGCGTCTCTCACATGGGTAGGCAGACCATTCCATAAAAATGTAGCTCTATAGGAGAAAGCCCTTCCTCCTGCTGTTTGCTTAGAAATTCTAGGGACAGTTAGGAGGCCTGCGTCTTGTGACCGTAGTGTACGTGTAGGTATGTACGGCAGGACCAAATCGGAAAGATGGGTAGGAGCAAGCCCATGTAATGCTTTGTAGGTTAGCAGTAAAACCTTGAAATCAGAGGCTAGCACTGGAGTAATATGATCATTTTTTGGGGGGTTCTTGTCAGGATTCTAGCAGCTGTGTTTAGCACTAACTGAAGTTGATTTATTATTATTATTTTTATTTATTTGTTTATCTGGGTAGCCGGAAAGATAAGATTTAAACCAGGCCAGATCTTGTCCGTGTAGACCAATTTAGGTTTCCAATCTCTCCAAAAGAATGTGGTAATCGATGGTATCAAAAGCAGCATTAAGGTCTAGAAGCACGAGGACAGATGCAAAGCCTTATTCTGGCGCCATTAAAAGGTAATTTACCACCTTCACAAGTGCCGTCTCAGTGCTATGATGGGGTCTAAAATCAGACTGAAGCATTTCGTATACATTGTTTGATAGAGAGTTGTTTATTATGTTCAACATATGAGGGCCAAGCACAGGAAACAGCTCTTTCAGTAGTTTAGTTGGAATAGGGTCCAGTATGCAGCTTGAAGGTTTAGAGGCCATGATTATGTTCATCATTGTGTCAATATATATAGTACTGAAACACTTGAGTGTCTCCCTTGATCCTAGGTCCTGGCAGAGTTGTGCAGACTCAGAACAACTGAGCTTTGGAGGAATACACAGATTTAAAGAGGAGTCCGTAATTTGCTTTCTAATGATCATTATTTTTTTCCTCAAAGAAGTTCATGAATTCATCACTGCTGAAGTGAAAGCCATCCTCTCTTGGGGAATGCTGTTTTTTGTTAGCTTTGCGACAAAAATGCATTTGTGATTGTTCTTATTTTCCTCAATTAAGTTGGAAAAATAGGATGATCAAGCAGCAGCAAGGGCTCTTTGATACGGTACTGTCTTTCCAAGCTAGTCGCAACTGATTTTTGTCCTCTGATGTCATTGGGTAGGTGGAGAGAGTCTGGAAGGGCATCAAGGAATCTTTGGGTTGTCTGAGAATTTATAGCACAGCTTTGAATGAGCCTTGGTTGGGGTCTGAGGAAATGATTTCTTGCGATTGCAAACATAACAAAATGGTGGTCCGATAGTCCAGGATTATGAGGAAAAACATTAAGATCCACAACCCTTTTTCCATGGGACAAAACTTGGTCCAGAGTATGACTGTGGCAGTGAGTAGGTCCGGAGACATGTTGGACAAAACCCACTGAGTCAATGATGGCTCCGAAAGCCTTTTGGAGTGGGTCTGTGGACTTTTCCACGTGAATATTAAAGTCACCAAAAATGTGAATATTATTTGCAAGGACTACAACGCTGTATATGGCCCAGGAGGCCTGTAAACAGTAGCTATAAAAAGTGATTGAGTAGGCTGCTTAGATTTCATGACTAGAAGCTCAAAAGACGAAAACGTTGTTTTGTTTTGTAAATTGAAATTTGCTATCATAAATGTTAGCCTCACCTCCACCTTTGCGGGATCCGTGGGGGATATGGTCACTAGTGTAACCAGGAGGAGAGGCCTCATTTAACACAGTAAATTCATCAGGCTTAAACCATGTTTCAGTCAGGCCAATCACATCAAGATTATGATCAGTGATTAGTTCATTGTTCTAACTGCCTTGGAAGTGATCTAACATTAAGTAGCCCTATTTTGAGATGTGAGGTATCACAATCTCTTTCAATAATGTAATGAATGGAGGAGGTCTTTATTCCAGTGAGATTGCTAGAGCGAACACTGCCCTGTTCAGTTTTGCCCAACCTAGGTCGAGGCACAGACACGGTCTGAATGGGGTTAGCTGAGCTGACTACACTGACTGTGCTAGTGGCAGACTCCACTAAGCTGGCAGGCTGGTTAACAGCCTGCTGCCTGGCCTGCACCCTATCTCATTGTGGAGCTAGGGGAGTTAGAGCCCTGTCTATGTTGGTAGATGAGATGAGAGCACCCCTCCAGCTAGGATGGAGTCCGACACTCCTCAGCAGGCCAGGCTTGGTCTTGTTTGTAGGTGAGTTCCAGAAAGAGGGCCAATTATCTACAAATTCTATCTTTTGGGAGGGGCAGAAAACATTTTTCAACCAGCGTTGAGTTGTGAGACTCTGCTGTAGAGCTCATCACTCCCCCTGACTGGGAGGGGGCCAGAGACAATCACTCCATGCCGACACATCTTTCTAGCTGATTTACACGCTGAAGCTATGTTGCACTTGGTGACCTCTGACTGTTTCATCCTAATATTGTTGCCGCCGTGGAACAATATCGCTATACTCTCTACACTCGCCAGTTTTAGCCTTAGCCTGTACCATCTTCAGATTAGCCTTAATGTCGGTAGTCCTGGCCCTGATAAACAGTGTATGATCGCTGGATGATTCTTTTTAAGTCTAATACTGCAGGTAATGGAGTCGCCAATGACTAGGGTTTTCAATTTGTCAGAGCTAATGGTGGGAGGCTTCGGCGTCTCAGACCCGGTAACGGGAGGAGTAGAGCCAGAGAAGGCTCGGCATCTCAGACCCCGTAACGGGTGAAGTAGAGACCAGAGAAGGCTCGGCATCTCAGACCCCGTAACGAGAGGAGTAGAGACCAGAGAAGGCTCGGCCTCTGACTCCGACTCGCTGCTTAATGGGGAAAACCGGTTGAAAGTTTCTGTCAGCTCAATGAGCGACACCGGTTGAGCATTAAAGTACATTTTTGGAATTTCTTTCCTTCTTAATGCTTTTGAGCCAATCAGTTGTGTAGTGACAAGGAAGGGTTGGTATACAGAAGATAGCCCTATTTTGTAAAGGACCAAAATAAATTCAAAAATTGAATACAATTTTATTTGTCACATGCGTCTAATACAACAGTGAAATGCTTTTTTACAAGCCCTTAACCAACAATGAAATTCAAGAAATAGAGTTAAGAAATTTCTTTAAGTATAATAAAGTTTTAAAAAATCAATCAAATCCAGAGGGGGGTCAATGTAAATAGTCTGGTGGCCATTTGGTTAATTGTTCAGCAGTCTTATGGCTTGGGGGTAGAAGCTGTTAAGGAGCCATTTTGTCCTTGCCAGCAAGTCTCTCTCATGGCAAGAACAGCTCAAATAAGCAAAGAGAAATGACAGTCCGTCTTTACGGACAATCAATCTGGAAAATGTCAAGAACTTTGAGGGTTTCTTCAAGTGCAGTCGCAAAAACCATCAAGCATTGGCTCTCACGAGGACCGCCACAGGAAAGGAAGATCCCAAGTTACCTCTGCTGCAGAGGATACGTTCATCAGCGTTACCAACCTCAGACATTGCAGCCCAAATAAATGCTTCACAGAGTTCAAGTAACAGACACATCTCAACATAAACTCTTCAAAGGAGACTACGTGAATCAGGCCTTCATGGTCAAATTGCTGATTTTTGGTTCCTACCGCTGTGTCTTCATGAGACGCAGAGTAGGTGAATGGATGATCTTCACATCTGTGGTTCGCACCGTGAAGCATGGAGGAGGAGGTGTGATGGTGAGCGGGTGCTTTGCTGGTGACACAGTCAGTGATTTATTTAGAATTCAAGGCACACTTAACCAGCATGGCTACCACAGCATTCTGCAGCGATACACCATCCCATCTGGTTTTGCTCATTGGGACTATAATTTGTTTTTTAACAGGACAATGACCCCAAACACACCTCCAGGCTGTCTAAGGACTATTTGACCAAGGAGAGTGATGGAGTGCTGCATCAGATGACCTGGCCTCCACAATCACCTGACCTCAACCCAATTGAGATGGTTTGGGATGAGTTGGACCACAGAGTGAAGGAAAAGCAAATCAAATCAAATCAAATTGTATTTGTCACATACACATGGTTTGCAGATGTTAATGCGAGTGTAGCGAAATGCTTGTGCTTCTAGTTCCGACAATACAGTAATAACCAACAAGTCATCTAGCTAACAATTCCAAAACTATTACCTTATAGACACAAGTGTAAGGGGATAAGAATATGTACATAAAGATATATGAATGAGTGATGGTACAGAGAGGCATAGGCAAGATACAGTAGATAGTATTGAGTACAGTATATACATATGAGAAGAGTATGTAAACAAAGTGGCATAGTTAAAGTGGCTAGTGATACATGTATTACATAAAGATGCAGTAGATGATATAGAGTACAGTATATACATATGAGATGAGTATGTAAACAAAGTGGCATAGTTAAAGTGGCTAGTGATACATGTATTACATGAAGATGCAGTAGATGATATAGAGTACAGTATATACGTATACATATGAGATGAATAATGTAGGGTATGTAAACATTATATTAGGCAGCTCCTCGCCCAAGCCTCTCCAGGTTCTCCTTTAACCAAATCCAGATAGCAGATGTTCTGAAAGAGCTGCAAAACCTGGACCCGTACAAATCAGCTGGGCTTGACAATCTGGACCCTCTATTTCTGAAACTATCTGCCACCATTGTCGCAACCCCTATTACCAGCCTGTTCAACCTCTCTTTCATATCATCTGAGATCCCCAAGGATTGGAAAGCTGCCGCCCCTCTTCAAAGGGGGAGACACCCTGGACCCAAACTGTTACAAACCTATATCCATCCTGCCCTGCCTATCTAAGGTCTTCGAAAGCCAAGTCAACAAACAGGTCACTGACCATCTCGAATCCCACCGCACCTTCTCCGCTGTGCAATCTGGTTTCCGAGCCGGTCATGGGTGCACCTCAGCCACACTCAAGGTACTCAACGATATCATAACCGCCATCGATAAAAGACAGTACTGTGCAGCCGTCTTCATCGACCTTGCCAAGGCTTTCGACTCTGTCAATCACCATATTCTTATCGGCAGACTCAGGAGCCTCGGTTTTTCGGATGACTGCCTTGCCTGGTTCACCAATTACTTTGCAGACAGAGTTCAGTGCGTCAAATCGGAGGGCATGCTGCAAACTCTCCTTCCAGACTCATATCAAACATCTCCAATCGAAAATCAAATCAAGAGTCGGCTTTCTATTCCGCAACAAAGCCTCCTTCACTCACGCCGCCAAGCTTACCCTAGTAAAACTGACTATCCTACCGATCCTCGACTTCGGCGATGTCATCTACAAAATGGCTTCCAACACTCTACTCAGCAAACTGGATGCAGTCTATCACAGTGCCATCCGTTTCGTCACTAAAGCACCTTATACCACCCACCACTGCGACTTGTATGCTCTAGTCGGCTGGCCCTCGCTACATATTCGTCGCCAGACCCACTGGCTCCAGGTCATCTACAAGTCCATGCTAGGTAAAGCTCCGCCTTATCTCAGCTCACTGGTCACGATGGCAACACCCATCCGTAGCACGCGCTCCAGCAGGTGTATCTCACTGATCATCCCTAAAGCCAACACCTCATTTGGCCGCCTTTCGTTCCAGTACTCTGCTGCCTGTGACTGGAACGAATTGCAAAAATCGCTGAAGTTGGAGACTTTTATCTCCCTCACCAACTTCAAACATCAGCTATCTGAGCAGCTAACCGATCGCTGCAGCTGTACATAGTCTATTGGTAAATAGCCCACCCTTTTTCACCTACCTCATCCCCATACTGTTTTTATTTATTTACTTTTCTGCTCTTTTGCACACCAATATCTCTACCTGTACATAACCATCTGATCATTCATCACTCCAGTGTTAATCTGCAAAATTGTAATTATTTGCCTACCTCCTCATGCCTTTTGCACACATTGTATATAGACTCCCCCTTTGGTTTCTACTGTGTTATTGACTTGTTAATTGTTTACTCCATGTGTAACTCTTTGTTGTCTGCTCACACTGCTATGCTTTATCTTGGCCAGGTCGCAGTTGCAAATGAGAACTTGTTCTCAACTAGCCTACCTGGTTAAATAAAGGTGAAATAAATAAAAAAATTAAAAAAATTGTTTAAAGTGGCTATTGATATATTTTACATCATTTCCCATCAATTCCCATTATTAAAGTGGCTGGAGTTGAGTCAGTGTGTTGGCAGCAGCCACTCAATGTTAGTGGTGGCTGTTTAACAGTCTGATGGCCTTGAGATAGAAGCTGTTTTTCAGTCTCTCGGTCCCTGCTTTGATGCACCTGTACTGACCTCGCCTTCTGGATGATAGCGTGGTGAACAGGCAGTGGCTCAGGTGGTTGTTGTCCTTGATGATCTTTATGGCCTTCCTGTGACATCGGGTGGTGTAGGTGTCCTGGAGGGCAGGTAGTTTGCCCCCGGTGATGCGTTGTGCAGACCTCACTACCTTCTGGAGAGCCTTACGGTTGTGGGCGGAGCAGTTGCCGTACCAGGAGGTGATACAGCCCGACAGGATGCTCTCGATTGTGCATCTGTAGAAGAGTTATTTTGGTGACAAGCCAAATTTCTTCAGCCTCCTGAGGTTGAAGAGGCGCTGCTGCGCCTTCTTCATGATGATGTCTGTGTGGGTGGACCAATTCAGTTTGTCTGTGATGTGTACGCCGAGGAACTTAAAACTTACTACCCTCTCCACTACTGTTCCATCGATGTGGATAGGGGTGTGTTCCCTCTGCTGTCTCCTGTCCACAATCATCTCCTTAGTTTTGTTGATGTTGAGTGTGAGGTTATTTTCCTGACACCACACACCGAGGGCCCTCACCTCCTCCCTGTAGGCCGTCTCGTCGTTGTTGGTAATCAAGCCTACCACTGTTGTGTCGTCCGCAAACTTGATGATTGAGTTGGAGGCGTGCGTGGCCACGCAGTCGTGGGTGAACAGGGAGTACAGGAGAGGGCTCAGAACGTACCCTTGTGGGGCCCCAGTGTTGAGGATCAGCGGGGTGGAGATGTTGTTGCCTACCCTCACCACCTGTGGGCGGCCCGTCAGGAAGTCCAGTACCCAGTTGCACAGGGCGGGGTCGAGACCCAGGGTCTCGAGCTTGATGACGAGCTTGGAGGGTGCTATGGTGTTAAATGCCAAGCTGTAGTCGATGAACAGCATTCTCACATAGGTATTCCTCTTGTCCAGATGGGTTAGGGCAGTGTGCAGTGTGGTTGAGATTGCATCGTCTGTGGACCTATTTGGGCGGTAAGCAAAATGGAGTGGGTCTAGGGTGTCAGGTAGGGTGGAGGAGATATGGTCCTTGACTAGTCTCTCAAAGCAGTTCATGATGACGGAAGTGAGTGCTACGGGGCGGTAGTCGTTTAGCTCAGTTACCGTAGCTTTCTTGGGAACAGGAACAATGGTGGCCCTCTTGAAGCATGTGGGAACAACAGACTGGGATAGGGATTGATTGAATATGTCCGTAAACACCCCAGCCAGCTGGTCTGCGCATGCTCTGAGGGCGCGACTGGGATGCCGTCTGGGCCTGCAGCCTTGCGAGGGTTAATACGTTTAAATGTTTTCCTCGCGTAGGCTGCAGTGAAGGAGAGTCCGCATGTTTTGGTTGTGGGCCGTGTCAGTGGCACTGTATTGTCCTCAAAGTGGGCAAAAAAGTTCTTTTGTCTGCCTGGGAGCAAGACATCCTGGTCCGTGACGGGACTGGTTTTATTTTTGTAATCCATGATTGACTGTAGACCCTGCCACATACCTTTTGTGTCTGAGCCGTTGAATTGAGATTCTACTTTGTCTCTATACTGACACTTAGCTTGTTTGATTGCCTTGCGGAGGGAATAGCTACACTGTTTGTATTCGGTCACCTTGCCCTGATTAAAAGCAATGGTTCGGGCATTCAGTTTCATGCGAATGCTGCCATCAATCCACGGTTTCTGGTTTGGGAATGTTTTAATCGTTGCTATGGGAATGACATCTTCAACGCACGTTCTAATGAACTCGCTCACCGAATCAGCGTATTCGTCAATGTTGTTGTTTGATGCAATACGAAACATATCCCAGTCCACGTGATGGAAGCAGTCTTGGAGCGTGGAAGCAGATTGGTCGGACCAGCGTTGCACCATTGGTTTATAATACCTTGTAAATTATAGTGCATGTCATGTGTTCCTCCTGCCCGCTTAGCTGTGTTTAATATTAGGCTACATATACAGCCAAAACATGAAGGAATTGGCAGTACATACAGTGGGGCAAAAAAGTATTTAGTCAGCCACCAATTGTGCAAGTTCTCCCACTTAAAAAGATGAGAGAGGCCTGTAATTTTCATCATAGGTACACTTCAACTATGACAGACAAAATGAGAAAACAAATTCCAGAAAATCACATTGTAGGATTTTTTATGAATTTATTAGCAAATTATGGTGGAAAAAAAGTATTTGGTCAATAAAAAAAGTTTATCTCAATACTTTGTTATATACCCTTTGTTGGCAATGACAGAGGTCAAACGTTTTCTGTAAGTCTTCACCACAACCTTTAGCAATTAAATAGCTTAATTTCAGACATTTAGCAGCGTTGGCCACAATAGACCTTTTTTTGTCTCTTTATCTTTTTCGGCACCACCTTTTACGTTTTTTTGTATGATCCGTGATTTTCTGGTCTGACTCAATGACTGACAGAGTGAGAGCTAGGTCTCATTCTCTTTGATGATGCGCGTTTGACTTTGAATATGAATTCGGGCCAGCTCAGCCAATCAGAAAACCAGGCCGGCCTATCTTAGTAGGGGATCCAGCAGCTCAATATAAATTAGAAATTGCGTAATAAAAAAATTCAAACCTCCCTTGTAAAATATTGGTAAATTTAGATCAGCCCACCACAATAAAAGATGGCCCGGCCTTGCTGGCATTTGCCGGAATTGCCAGATGGCCAATCCGCCCACGCATTCGGGCAAAACGTGGATAGAAAGTACAAATCAGGTGTGAGTGACAGAATAGGACAACTTTAATTGCATCCTGTGTTCCACTTACAACCTACTTCTCCTCGTCATTGTCCTTAAAACAAGACAACGGTGATTAGGAAAATTCAACCACTGCTGCTAGCTAAGCTTTAGCCTTTAGCCTGGAAACAGGCCACAGAAGTGGCTTTAGTGTGTGTGTGACACTGCCATATGCCTGTTGACCACCATGTCTACTTTATCTTTGAATGTAGGACTTTTTGTCTGCTAAAGGAGCACTTCATGCGCTGCGATTAATGATTTGATGAATCTCCACTTGGGTGCTGCTGTCCACGGTGCTGACTACCTGCAGAGCTCTATATGGAGCCATGTGCTGCTGTCCATGGTGCTGACTACCTGCAGAGCTCTATATAGCTTCAATGCCATACAACACTCCTTCCGTGGTCTCCAACTGCTCTTAAATGCTAGTAAAACCAAATGCATGCTTTTCAACCGTTCGCTGCCTGCACCCGCACGCCTGACCAGCATCACCACCCTGGATGGTTCCGACCTTGAATATGTGGACATCTATAAGTACCTAGGTGTCTGGCTAGACTGTAAACTCTCCTTCCAGACTCATATCAAACATCTCCAATCGAAAATCAAATCTAGAGTCGTCTTTCTATTCCGCAACAAAGCCTCCTTCACTCACGCCGCCAAGCTTACCCTAGTAAAATTGACTATCCTACCGATCCTCGACTTCGGCGATGTCATCTACAAAATTGCTTCCAACACTCTACTCAGCAAACTGGATGCAGTTTATCACAGTGCCATCCGTTTTGTCACTAAAGCACCTTATACCACCCACCACTGCGACCTGTATGCTCTAGTCGGCTGGCCCTCGCTACATATTCGTCGCCAGACCCAATGGCTCCAGGTCATCTACAAGTCCATGCTAGGTAAAGCTCCGCCTTATCTCAGTTCACTGGTCACGATGGCAACACCCATCCGTAGCACGCGCTCCAGCAGGTGTATCTCACTGATCATCCCTAAAGCCAACACCTCATTTGGCCGCCTTTCGTTCCAGTTCTCTGCTGCCTGCTGCCTGTGCTGAAACATTGTATTGTGATTTGCATCCTACTGGCATCCTGTTTTCTTTTCTTTATTTGTGTCTGGCAAAGTGATTCACTATATCTCTCTTGTATGTTTTATTGGAAATATGTGATTATCATAGGCCATTATATCAGCTGTCTTTTTTTAATATATAAATATGTGGTCAGAAGGGCCCTCGAGACCACCCCACCTCACTGTGCATAAACACATCTGACTCAGAGATCACACCATCAAGCACCGTTTTTCACTCCGCAAAAATAACATAAAAAATAATTATAAATAATACAATGTTTGTAATAATAATGTATATAATTGTAATATAAATGATACTCTGTTGGTGTGTGTGTGTGTGTGTGTGTGTGTGTGTGTGTGTGTGTGTGTGTGTGTGTGTCTATGTGTGTGTGTATGTGTGTGTGTATGTGTGTGTGTGTGTGTGTGTGTGTGTGTGTGTCTATGTGTGTGTGTGTGTATGTGTGTGTGTGTGTGTGTGTGTGTGTGTGTGTGTGTGTGTGTGTGTCTATGTGTGTGTGTGTGTGTGTGTGTGTGTGTGTATGTGTGTGTGTGTGTGTGTGTGTGTGTGTGTGTCTATGTGTGTGTGTGTGTATGTGTGTGTGTGTGTGTGTGTGTGTGTGTGTGTGTGTGTGTGTGTGTGTGTGTGTGTGTGTCTGTGTGTGTGTGTGTGTGTGTGTGTGTGTGTCTGTGTGTGTGTGTGTGTGTGTGTGTGTGTGTGTGTGTGTGTCTGTGTGTGTGTGTGTGTGTGTGTGTGTGTGTGTCTGTGTGTGTGTGTGTGTGTGTGTGTGTGTGTGTGTGTGTGTGTGTGTGTCTATGTGTGTGTGTGTGTGTGTGTGTGTGTGTGTGTGTGTGTGTGTGTGTGTGTGTGTGTGTGTTGTGTGTGTGTGTGTGTGTGTGTGTGTGTGTGTGTGTGTGTGTGTGTGTGTGTGTGAATTGAGAGATCATCTATCCTCTATCATGGGACAGTTACACATTACTGTACATAACCCATCACTCTTACCGTGTAGGACTACACAGGCCAAAGTCTATAGCCACTGTCTGATCAAGAGTTTACCCACAAAAGCCGACACACCGATAGCTGGTGTTTTTGCGGAGGTGTAACTGCCTTAGAGCTGTCACATCGGTGAGCGGCTTGCTGCTCATGTGGTTGTCACGACCCTTCAGAAGGAGAAAATGTAGCTAGGCTATATAGAATTAATGACACTCAAATAGAAAATCATGAAACAAGATAATAAGGATTTATATCAGCCTAATCAAGGTGTAGATTACATCACACATTCCAGTGTTTGAACAAGTCTACATGGGATTATTACTAATGCCAGTTGGCCCTTGTAATGGTAATGTCGTCTTTAGATATAATGCTGCGAGCCGCTTGTTGATTTGACAGCTGACACCACATAAATAAAATCAATGAAGCTGCTACGCATTTGTCGGTTACCGCAGGTTAATCCCACATAATGCTTATAGAGGCTTTCTAACCTCAATGGGACTTCCTAGATAAATAAAGGCTAAAGTAAAAACAATAACAATACCGTCCACAGCCCAAACCCCATAATCATGGTCCCCATACTGGTGCATATCTGGCCTCAACAACTCTGTCAAAGTAAGGCTTAGAAATATCCATAAATAACTCTTATAAAACCCTAACCCTTCTGGATAGAACCAAAAAGGGTATTGCTTGCTTCATATATGGCCCACCTAAAGGTTAGGTACAGAACCCTTTTGTAGGGTTGTTTGATCAGAACCCCGGGGGTTCTTCTTCACTAAAACAAAATTGGTTCCATATAGAACACTTGGGTTCCATATAGAACACTTGGCTTCCATATAAGGTTTCATATAGAACCTGAAGGGTGCCATACATAAAGCTAGCATATAACCATTCTATCCAGAACCGTTTTCCTCTAAGTGTATGTACTGTGTTCTGGCTCATGATATTATGATGTTCTTCAGTAAGAATAGTGAGGATGGAGGTGATGATCAATATTGATGATGATTTACAGAACAACAGTCACTCAATACTGCACCGAAACATTTTCACAAAATTATTTCATTCACATTATTTCTAAACACATTATTAAGACAAAAAAAATGAAGTAGGCCTATTCGTAAACTAATGGATCATAGTTTTTCATATACATTAAGCGATCACATTCACCTTTTTTTACTTCACTGATTTAAATACAAATGCATTTTCCTTTGACTTTTATACAGTTGAAGCGTTAATTTGAGCTAAAATTACATTGAGCTAAGCTGCTGCGTTGAGGCTTTGGCACGACGACATAATTAATGAGCCTTATTTAAACACCTATATTCCAACATGCACCCAGTCAGCAGAAAGGCCTATAGCATTACAGAGGCCTTTCTTATGTGGGATTAAATCACTATTGAACATGTTTCCCTGGAATCTCTTCCTGTAGTTCAGATATTTCTGGCATTGCGTCTCTTTATAGAAGATTGTTGCAGGTCTCCTCACGGCGAAAACAAGTCAAATGAAACATAATTCCCTGATGAGATGATAATTGGTGTTTGCTTTTTACCTTGATAATCTACACCGCTGGTCGTCTCCAAGTTTCCATAATAATTGTATTAATATGATTCAGTAGCCTAGTTGTTTATCAGCTATAGATATAGGCCCAATTTTAAAAACACAATAGAAAATATTTTTACACAACATTTGCAATCAAACCAGTGTCAAATTCCCTGTGACAAACTGCTATATGTTAAGGTCAAGGAATAAACAAATAGTTACATAGATAATTCAATACACAGGGAAGAAATTAATACATTCATAAACTTATCAATCAATAAATTGCATGTTAAACACTTTGTATCGGCACACCGTGCTCCTTCCACGGGTGATCTCTCTCTCTCTCTCTCTGTGTGTGTGTGTGTGTGTGTGTGTGTGTGTGTGTGTGTGTGTGTGTGTGTGTGTGTGTGTGTGTGTGTGTGTGTGTGTGTGTGTGTGTGTGTGTGTGTGTGTGTGTGTGTGTGTGTGTGTGTGTGTGTGTGTGTGTGATGAATAGTAACAGGGGAAGTATAACCTTTTAAGTGTTCTATTAATTATGCCTCTGCCTGCCGGCTCTGAGTCCCAGCCTGGTAGCTCTGCCTGCTGGCTCTGAGTCCCAGCCTGGTAGCTCTGCCTGCTGGCTCTGAGTCCCAGCCTGGTAGCTCTGCCTACTGGCTCTGAGTCCCAGCCTGGTAGCTCTGCCTACTGGCTCTGAGTCCCAGCCTGGTAGCTCTGCCTGTCGGCTCTGAGTCCCAGCCTGGTAGCTCTGCCTGTCGGCTCTGAGTCCCAGCCTGGTAGCTCTGCCTGTCGGCTCTGAGTCCCAGCCTGGTAGCTCTGCCTACTGGCTCTGAGTCCCAGCCTGGTAGCTCTGCCTACTGGCTCTGAGTCCCAGCCTGGTAGCTCTGCCTGCTGGCTCTGAGTCCCAGCCTGGTAGCTCTGCCTACTGGCTCTGAGTCCCAGCCTGGTAGCTCTGCCTGCTGGCTCTGAGTCCCAGCCTGGTAGCTCTGCCTACTGGCTCTGAGTCCCAGCCTGGTAGCTCTGCCTACTGGCTCTGAGTCCCAGCCTGGTAGCTCTGCCTACTGGCTCTGAGTCCCAGCCTGGTAGCTCTGCCTGCTGGCTCTGAGTCCCAGCCTGGTAGCTCTGCCTACTGGCTCTGAGTCCCAGCCTGGTAGCTCTGCCTACTGGCTCTGAGTCCCAGCCTGGTAGCTCTGCCTACTGGCTCTGAGTCCCAGCCTGGTAGCTCTGCCTACTGGCTCTGAGTCCCAGCCTGGCAGCTCTGCCTGCTGGCTCTGAGTCTCAGCCTTGTGGGTCTGCCCTGCGGACCGAAGGTGTAATTCATAGTGTAACCGGCCCTCTGGCGAGTCCCGGTACGTGGATGCCGAGCTGAGGGAGCCGTGACCGGGCACAGAACTGTATCTCATCCCATAGTGGCCGCTCTTCCCGTACTCCTCCGGTTCATCGTGTTTCAGAGAGAATATGCCGTTAAAGTTCAGAGGAGGGCTGATCTGTCCGCCTAGGTGTCCCTCCCTTCCTCCCTCAGGAGACGTGTGGTCGTAGTATGGCTCGTACTGGCCACCGTAGCTGTAGTGCCGGCTGTGGTAGGACGGCTTGGCACTGCCCAGGGTGCTGCAGGCTTGTCCAGGGGCCGTGCCCAGATCTGCCCCGGGGTAGGGATACATGTTGTCATAGTGGGCCGTACTACCGGGGTATGTCACCTCTCCGTTGTGGTCCGTGAGGAAAGACCTGGCTTTCAGCTGCAGACAGCCAGCCACCAGGTTGGTCGTGGGCTGGGACAGGCCCTTACACAGAGTTTGAACGAACCCCAGCAGGTCCGGCTTCTTGCCCGCAGACAGCGTCTCTGACAGGGCCCAGATGTAGTTCTTAGCCAGGCGCAGAGTCTCTATCTTGGAGAGCTTCTGGGTCTTGGAGTAGCAGGGCACCACCTTTCGGAGGCTCTCTAAAGCGTCGTTCAGACCGTGCATCCTGCTGCGCTCACGGGCGTTTGCCTCATGACGGCGCACTGTGACCCTCTCCTGTCTACCTTTAGTCAACTTCTTTCTCCGTGGTCCTCTCTTTCTGGGGTGGCAGTTTTCATCCTGCTGTATGTCGTCCTCTCTCTCTTCTTCCTCGTCCTCTCTTTCTGAGATGTCACCCTCCTCTGGGTCCGACGTGATGTCCAGGCTGTGTATCGGATCTGGCTCTTCCTCGCCCTCTCTCTCCGGGTTCGACGTGATGTCCAGGCTGTGTATCGGGTCTGGCTCTTCCTCGCCCTCTCTCTCCGGGTCCGACGTGATGTCCAGGCTGTGTATCGGGTCTGGCTCTTCCTCGCCCTCTCTCTTCGGGTCCGACGTGACGTTCAGGCTGTGTATTGGGTTTGGCTCCAGATCCGGTAAGCTCCCACGGGGGTAGTTGGCTCCAAACCGGGGCTCATACGTCATATCTGGTTCTTCATATGGTAGAGTCAACATGATTCCTATAGACCACAACTCCCAGCTAACACACACGCAAGCAAAGCAGTCAACACATAAACTATTACAATGCCCACACTATGTATAGCATGTCAATGTCAAATATTCGTGTGCTTCTCCTATATATGGAGAATCTGGAGAGATCTTGTGTTGCTATTTGGCAAAACCAAGGCCAAAGTCACATGCTCCAGCAATCAACATTTCTGAATAAATTAGTTATACATATATATATATATGCTATTTAGTGACAAAAACTATTGATAGAACAACATGCATATGATAGGTGAAACAATCCGTATGCCAAGACAAGTCTCCTCACCTGAATGTATGTCAGCGGGCGGTGTGCATGTTCTCTAGTATCTCCCTTCTCTCTGTTCTGTGCCACCTTCTCTCCTCTCTTCTCTCCTCTCTTCTCTCCTCTCTCTTCTCTTGCAAACAAAATGACAGAATCATTCCTTTACTGGTGTCTTTCTCTCTCTCCACCTCTCTCTCCTTCTCCCCCCTCCTCTCTCTCTCTCTCTCTCCACCTCTCTCTCTCTCTCTCTCCCCCTCTCTCTCTATCTCCACCTCTCTCCTTCTCCCCCTCCTCTCTCTCTCTCTCTCTCTCTCTCTCTCTCTCTCTCTCTCTCTCTCTTAGTCTTTCTTTGAGAAATGACACTCATGCCAACTGCCAGAGCGGGTACCCATGCCATCTGCCGCTGCCATCTCGTGGCAGGGCGTTGTCACGTGGCTCCCGTCCCGTGGGACCTCCATCCCGCGCTGATCATCTGGCATCTTGGTAATGGGCACCGGGAGGCTCACGCTTAACCGTCAAACAGGCAGACCAGAGAAGGATAACAACTCATATAACTGTCCTCCAGATCAGAAAGATGGCGCGATGCTTTAGGGCTGTTTAAGGTAATATACTGTATGTAGGTTGGCAACAAGTATTATTTATCAACAGAAAATCCATGGATAAGATATGAATGTGATGGAATATATTGAAGGATGTAACTTCTCAACAATGCTGAAGCATTAGTTAAGTGCCCTGTGTGACAGAGCTGTCATTTTCAACCGATGCAATTGAACCTGCTGTAAAATGTACTTTATAATTTGGCTCCTGAGTGCGATTGTATAAATACAATAGAATAGAGGATTATGAAGTTAACTGAATAGAATACAATAGAATAGAGGATTATGAAGTTAACTGAATAGAATACAATAGCATGAAACAGTTACAGCCATAGGGGCCACCAGATACAGCTATAGGGACTATAGGGGCCACCAGATATAGCTATAGGGACTATAGGGTCCACCAGATACAGCTATAGGGGCCACCAGATATAGCTATAGGGACTATAGGGGCCACCAGATACAGCTATAGGGACTATAGGGACTACAGGGACCACCAGATACAGCTATAGGGACTATAGGGACTACAGGGACCACCAGATACAGCTATAGGGACCACCAGATACAGCTATAGGGACCACCAGATACAGCTATAGGGACTATAGGGACCACCAGATACAGCTATAGGGACTATAGGGACCACCAGATACAGCTATAGGGACTATAGGGGCCACCAGATACAGCTATAGGAACTATAGGGGCCACCAGATACAGCTATAGGGACTATAGGGACCACCAGATATAGCTATAGGGACTATAGGGACCACTAGATACAGCTATAGGGACTATAGGGACCACCAGATACAGCTATAGGGACTATAGGGTCCACCAGATACAGCTATAGGGACCACCAGATACAGCTATAGGGACCACCAGATACAGCTATAGGGACCACCAGATACAGCTATAGGGACTATAGGGTCCACCAGATACAGCTATAGGGGCCACCAGATATAGCTATAGGGACTATAGGGGCCACCAGATACAGCTATAGGGGACTATAGGGACTACAGGGACCACCAGATACAGCTATAGGGACTATAGGGACTACAGGGACCACCAGATACAGCTATAGGGACCACCAGATACAGCTATAGGGACCACCAGATACAGCTATAGGGACTATAGGGACCACCAGATACAGCTATAGGGACTATAGGGACCACCAGATACAGCTATAGGGACTATAGGGGCCACCAGATACAGCTATAGGAACTATAGGGGCCACCAGATACAGCTATAGGGACTATAGGGACCACCAGATATAGCTATAGGGACTATAGGGACCACTAGATACAGCTATAGGGACTATAGGGACCACCAGATACAGCTATAGGGACTATAGGGTCCACCAGATACAGCTATAGGGACCACCAGATACAGCTATAGGGTCCACCAGATACAGCTATAGGGACCACCAGATACAGCTATAGGGACCACCAGATACAGCTATAGGGGACCACCAGATACAGCTATAGGGACTATAGGGACCACCAGATACAGCTATAGGGACCACCAGATACAGCTATAGGGACTATAGGGGCCA
The DNA here is from genome assembly GCF_002021735.2 of Oncorhynchus kisutch. Taxonomy (NCBI): domain Eukaryota; kingdom Metazoa; phylum Chordata; class Actinopteri; order Salmoniformes; family Salmonidae; genus Oncorhynchus; species Oncorhynchus kisutch. The sequence continues at coordinate 48,864,661 of NC_034203.2, read as the reverse complement.
CCAGATACAGCTATAGGGACTATAGGGACCACCAGATACAGCTATAGGGACCACCAGATACAGCTATAGGGACTATAGGGACCACCAGATACAGCTATAGGGACCACCAGATACAGCTATAGGGACTATAGGGACCACCAGATACAGCTATAGGGACTATAGGGACCACCAGATACAGCTATAGGGACTATAGGGTCCACCAGATACAGCTATAGGGACTATAGGGACTATAGGGACCACCAGATACAGCTATAGGGACTATAGGGACCACCAGATACAGCTATAGGGGACTATAGGGACCACTAGATACAGCTATAGGGACTATAGGGACCACCAGATACAGCTATAGGGACTATAGGGGCCACTAGATACAGCTATAGGGACCACCAGATACAGCTATAGGGACTATAGGGGCCACCAGATACAGCTATAGGGACCACCAGATACAGCTATAGGGACTATAGGGACCACTAGATACAGCTATAGGGACTATAGGGGCCACTAGATACAGCTATAGGGACTATAGGGACCACTAGATACAGCTATAGGGACTATAGGGACCACCAGATACAGCTATAGGGACTATAGGGACCACCAGAATACAGCTATAGGGAATATAGGGACCACTAGATACAGCTATAGGGACTATAGGGACCACCAGATACAGCTATAGGGACTATAGGGGCCACTAGATACAGCTATAGGGACCACCAGATACAGCTATAGGGACTATAGGGGCCACCAGATTACAGCTATAGGGACCACCAGATACAGCTATAGGGACTATAGGGGCCACTAGAGACAGCTATAGGGACCACCAGATACAGCTATAGGGACTATAGGGGCCACCAGATACAGCTATAGGGACCACCCAGATAACAGCTATAGGGACTATAGGGGCCACTAGATACAGCTATAGGGACCACCAGATACAGCTATAGGGACTATAGGGGCCACCAGATACAGCTATAGGGACTAGCACCAGATACAGCTATAGGGACTATAGGGGCCACCAGATACAGCTATAGGGACTATAGGGACCACAGATACAGCTATAGGGACTATAGGGGCCACCAGATACAGCTATAGGGACTATAGGGGCCACCGAGATACAGCTAAGGGACTATAGGGGCCACCAGATACAGCTATAGGGACTATAGGGGCCACCAGATACAGCTATAGGGACTATAGGGGCCACCAGATACAGCTATAGGGACTTAGGGGCCACCAGAACAGCTATAGGGACTATAGGGGCCACCAGATACAGCTATAGGGACTATAGGGGCCACCAGATACAGCTATAGGGACTATAGGGGCCACCAGATACAGCTATAGGGACTATAGGGGGCCACCAGATACAGCTATAGGGACTATAGGGGCCACCAGATACACTAATAGGGGACTATAGGGGCCACCAGATACAGCTATAGGGACTATAGGGCCACCAGATACAGCTATAGGGACTATAGGGACCACCAGATACAGCTATAGGGACTATAGGGACCACCAGATACAGCTATAGGGACTATAGGGACCAACAAGATACAGCTATAGGGACCACCAGATACAGCTATAGGGACCCACCAGATACAGCTATAGGGACTATAGGGGACCACCAGATACAGCTATAGGGACTATAGGGACTACAGGGACCACCAGATACAGCTATAGGGGACTATAGTGACTATAGGGACCACCAGATACAGCTATAGGGGCTATAGGGACCCACCAGATACAGCTATAGGGACCACCAGATACAGCTATAGGGACTATAGGGACCACCAGATACAGCTATAGGGACTATAGGGACCACCACCAGATACAGCTATAGGGACTATAGGGACCACCAGATACAGCTATAGGGTCTATAGGGACCACCAGATACAGCTATAGGGACCACTAGTTACAGCTATAGGGACTATAGGGACTACAGGGACCACCAGATACAGCTATAGGACTATAGGGACTATAGGGACCACCAGATACAGCTATAGGGACTATAGGGACCACCAGATACAGCTATAGGGGCTATAGGGACCACCAGATACAGCTATATGGGACCACCAGATACAGCTATAGGGACTATAGGGACGCACCAGATACAGCTATAGGGACTATAGGGACCACCAGATACAGCTATAGGGGCTATAGGGACCACCAGATACAGCTATAGGGACTATAGGGACCACCAGATACAGCTATAGGGGACTATAGGGACCACCAGATCATACAGCTATAGGGACTATAGGGAACACCATATACAGCTATAGGGGACTATAGGGGAACCACCATATACAGCTATAGGGGACTATAGGGAGCCACCAGATACAGCTATAGGGACTATATGGGACCACCAGATACAGCTATAGGGACTATAGGGAACACCAGATACAGCTATAGGGACTATAGGGACCACCGATACAGCTATAGGGACCATAGATACAGCTATAGGGACTATAGGGACCACCAGATACAGCTATAGGGACCACCAGATACAGCTATAGGGACTATAGGGACCACTAGATACAGCTATAGGGACTATAGGGACCACCAGATACAGCTATAGGGACCACCAGATACAGCTATAGGGACTATAGGGACCACCAGATACAGCTATAGGGACTATAGGGACCACCAGATACAGCTATAGGGACTATAGGGACCACCAGATACAGCTATAGGGACCACCAGATACAGCTATAGGGACCACCAGATACAGCTATAGGGACTATAGGGACCACCAGATACAGCTATAGGGACCACCAGATACAGCTATAGGGACCACCAGATACAGCTATAGGGACTATAGGGACCAACCAGATACAGCTATAGGGACCACCAGATACAGCTATAGGGACCACCAGATACAGCTATAGGGACTATAGGGACCACCAGATACAGCTATAGGGACCACCAGATACAGCTATAGGGACCACCAGATACACCTATAGGGACTATAGGGACCACCAGATACAGCTATAGGGACTATAGGGACCACCAGATACAGCTATAGGGACTATAGGGACCACCAGATACAGCTATAGGGACTATAGGGACCACCAGATACAGCTATAGGGACCACCAGATACAGCTATAGGGACCACCAGATACAGCTATAGGGACTATAGGGACCACCAGATACAGCTATAGGGACCACCAGATACAGCTATAGGGACTATAGGGACCACCAGATACAGCTATAGGGACCACCAGATACAGCTATAGGGACCACCAGATACAGCTATAGGGACTATAGGGACCAACAGATACAGCTATAGGGACTATAGGGACCACCAGATACAGCTATAGGGACTATAGGGACCACGAGATACAGCTATAGGGACCACCAGATACAGCTATAGGGACCACCAGATACAGCTATAGGGACTATAGGGACCACCAGATACAGCTATAGGGACCACCAGATACAGCTATAGGGACTATAGGGACCACCAGATACAGCTATAGGGACCACCAGATACAGCTATAGGGACTATAGGGACCACCAGATACAGCTATAGGGACCACCAGATACAGCTATAGGGACTATAGGGACCACCAGATACAGCTATAGGGACCACCAGATACAGCTATAGGGACCACCAGATACAGCTATAGGGACTATAGGGACCACGAGATACAGCTATAGGGACCACGAGATACAGCTATAGGGACCACCAGATACAGCTATAGGGACTATAGGGACCACCAGATACAGCTATAGGGACTATAGGGACCACCAGATACAGCTATAGGGACTATAGGGACCACCAGATACAGCTATAGGGACTATAGGGACCACCAGATACAGCTATAGGGACTATAGGGACCACCAGATACAGCTATAGGGACCACCAGATACAGCTATAGGGACTATAGGGACCACCAGATACAGCTATAGGGACTATAGGGACCACCAGATACAGCTATAGGGACTATAGGACCACCAGATACAGCTATAGGGACTATAGGGACCACCAGATACAGCTATAGGGACTATAGGGACCACCAGATACAGCTATAGGGACTATAGGGACCACCAGATACAGCTATAGGGACTATAGGGACCACCAGATACAGCTATAGGGACTATAGGGACCACTAGATACAGCTATAGGGACTATAGGGACCACCAGATACAGCTATAGGGACTATAGGGACCACCAGATACAGCTATAGGGACCACCAGATACAGCTATAGGGACTATAGGGACCACCAGATACAGCTATAGGGACTATAGGGACCACCAGATACAGCTATAGGGACTATAGGGACCACCAGATACAGCTATAGGGACTATAGGGACCACCAGATACAGCTATAGGGACCACCAGATACAGCTATAGGGACTATAGGGACCACCAGATACAGCTATAGGGACTATAGGGACCACCAGATAAGCTATAGGGACTATAGGGACCACCAGATACAGCTATAGGGACCACCAGATACAGCTATAGGGACCACCAGATACAGCTATAGGGACTATAGGGACCACTAGATACAGCTATAGGGACCACCAGATACAGCTATAGGGACCACCAGATACAGCTATAGGGACTATAGGGACCACCAGATACAGCTATAGGGACCACCAGATACAGCTATAGGGACCACCAGATACAGCTATAGGGACTATAGGGACCACCAGATACAGCTATAGGGACCACCAGATACAGCTATAGGGACCACCAGATACAGCTATAGGGACTATAGGGACCACCAGATACAGCTATAGGGACTATAGGGACCAACAGATACAGCTATAGGGACTATAGGGACCACCAGATACAGCTATAGGGACTATAGGGACCACGAGATACAGCTATAGGGACCACCAGATACAGCTATAGGGACCACCAGATACAGCTATAGGGACTATAGGGACCACCAGATACAGCTATAGGGACCACCAGATACAGCTATAGGGACTATAGGGACCACCAGATACAGCTATAGGGACCACCAGATACAGCTATAGGGACCACCAGATACAGCTATAGGGACTATAGGGACCACCAGATACAGCTATAGGGACCACCAGATACAGCTATAGGGACTATAGGGACCACCAGATACAGCTATAGGGACTATAGGGACCACCAGATACAGCTATAGGGACTATAGGGACCACCAGATACAGCTATAGGGACCACCAGATACAGCTATAGGGACCACCAGATACAGCTATAGGGACTATAGGGACCACCAGATACAGCTATAGGGACCACCAGATACAGCTATAGGGACTATAGGGACCACCAGATACAGCTATAGGGACCACCAGATACAGCTATAGGGACCACCAGATACAGCTATAGGGACTATAGGGACCACCAGATACAGCTATAGGGACCACCAGATACAGCTATAGGGACTATAGGGACCACCAGATACAGCTATAGGGACCACCAGATACAGCTATAGGGACCACCAGATACAGCTATAGGGACCACCAGATACAGCTATAGGGACTATAGGGACCACCAGATACAGCTATAGGGACCACCAGATACAGCTATAGGGACCACCAGATACAGCTATAGGGACCACCAGATACAGCTATAGGGACTATAGGGACCACCAGATACAGCTATAGGGACCACCAGATACAGCTATAGGGACTATAGGGGCCACCAGATACAGCTATAGGGACTATAGGGACCACCAGATACAGCTATAGGGACCACCAGATACAGCTATAGGGACTATAGGGGCCACCAGATACAGCTATAGGGACTATAGGGGCCACCAGATACAGCTATAGGGACTATAGGGGCCACCAGATACAGCTATAGGGACTATAGGGGCCACCAGATACAGCTATAGGGACTATAGGGGCCACCAGATACAGCTATAGGGACTATAGGGACCACCAGATACAGCTATAGGGACTATAGGGACCACCAGATACAGCTATAGGGACTATAGGGACCACCAGATACAGCTATAGGGACCACCAGATACAGCTATAGGGACCACCAGATACAGCTATAGGGACCACCAGATACAGCTATAGGGACTATAGGGACCACCAGATACAGCTATAGGGACTATAGGGACTACAGGGACCACCAGATACAGCTATAGGGACTATAGGGACTATAGGGACCACCAGATACAGCTATAGGGGCTATAGGGACCACCAGATACAGCTATAGGGACCACCAGATACAGCTATAGGGACTATAGGGACCACCAGATACAGCTATAGGGACTATAGGGACCACCACCAGATACAGCTATAGGGACTATAGGGACCACCAGATACAGCTATAGGGTCTATAGGGACCACCAGATACAGCTATAGGGACCACTAGTTACAGCTATAGGGACTATAGGGACTACAGGGACCACCAGATACAGCTATAGGGACTATAGGGACTATAGGGACCACCAGATACAGCTATAGGGACTATAGGGACCACCAGATACAGCTATAGGGGCTATAGGGACCACCAGATACAGCTATAGGGACCACCAGATACAGCTATAGGGACTATAGGGACCACCAGATACAGCTATAGGGACTATAGGGACCACCAGATACAGCTATAGGGGCTATAGGGACCACCAGATACAGCTATAGGGACTATAGGGACCACCAGATACAGCTATAGGGACTATAGGGACCACCAGATACAGCTATAGGGACTATAGGGAACACCATATACAGCTATAGGGACTATAGGGAACACCATATACAGCTATAGGGACTATAGGGACCACCAGATACAGCTATAGGGACTATAGGGACCACCAGATACAGCTATAGGGACTATAGGGAACACCAGATACAGCTATAGGGACTATAGGGACCACCAGATACAGCTATAGGGACCACTAGATACAGCTATAGGGACTATAGGGACCACCAGATACAGCTATAGGGACCACCAGATACAGCTATAGGGACTATAGGGACCACTAGATACAGCTATAGGGACCACCAGATACAGCTATAGGGACCACCAGATACAGCTATAGGGACTATAGGGACCACCAGATACAGCTATAGGGACCACCAGATACAGCTATAGGGACCACCAGATACAGCTATAGGGACTATAGGGACCACCAGATACAGCTATAGGGACCACCAGATACAGCTATAGGGACCACCAGATACAGCTATAGGGACTATAGGGACCACCAGATACAGCTATAGGGACCACCAGATACAGCTATAGGGACCACCAGATACAGCTATAGGGACTATAGGGACCAACAGATACAGCTATAGGGACTATAGGGACCACCAGATACAGCTATAGGGACTATAGGGACCACGAGATACAGCTATAGGGACCACCAGATACAGCTATAGGGACCACCAGATACAGCTATAGGGACTATAGGGACCACCAGATACAGCTATAGGGACCACCAGATACAGCGATAGGGACTATAGGGACCACCAGATACAGCTATAGGGACCACCAGATACAGCTATAGGGACTATAGGGACCACCAGATACAGCTATAGGGACCACCAGATACAGCTATAGGGACTATAGGGACCACGAGATACAGCTATAGGGACCACCAGATACAGCTATAGGGACCACCAGATACAGCTATAGGGACTATAAGGACCACGAGATACAGCTATAGGGACCACGAGATACAGCTATAGGGACCACCAGATATAGCTATAGGGACTATAGGGCCCACCAGATACAGCTATAGGGACTATAGGGACCACCAGATACAGCTATAGGGACTATAGGGACCACCAGATACAGCTATAGGGACTATAGGGACCACCAGATACAGCTATAGGGACTATAAGGACCACCAGATACAGCTATAGGGACCACCAGATACAGCTATAGGGACTATAGGGACCACCAGATACAGCTATAGGGACTATAGGGACCACCAGATACAGCTATAGGGACTATAGGGACCACCAGATACAGCTATAGGGACTATAGGGACCACTAGATACAGCTATCGGGACTATAGGGACCACCAGATACAGCTATAGGGACTATAGGGACCACCAGATACAGCTATAGGGACTATAGGGACCACCAGATACAGCTATAGGGACTATAGGGACCACTAGATACAGCTATAGGGACTATAGGGACCACCAGATACAGCTATAGGGACTATAGGGACCACCAGATACAGCTATAGGGACCACTAGATACAGCTATAGGGACTATAGGGACCACCAGATACAGCTATAGGGACTATAGGGACCACCAGATAAAGCTATAGGGACTATAGGGACCACCAGATACAGCTATAGGGACTATAGGGACCACCAGATACAGCTATAGGGACTATAGGGACCACCAGATACAGCTATAGGGACCACTAGATACAGCTATAGGGACTATAGGGACCACCAGATACAGCTATAGGGACTATAGGGACCACCAGATAAAGCTATAGGGACTATAGGGACCACCAGATACAGCTATAGGGACCACCAGATACAGCTATAGGGACCACCAGATACAGCTATAGGGACTATAGGGACCACTAGATACAGCTATAGGGACCACCAGATACAGCTATAGGGACCACCAGATACAGCTATAGGGACTATAGGGACCACCAGATACAGCTATAGGGACCACCAGATACAGCTATAGGGACCACCAGATACAGCTATAGGGACTATAGGGACCACCAGATACAGCTATAGGGACCACCAGATACAGCTATAGGGACCACCAGATACATCTATAGGGACTATAGGGACCACCAGATACAGCTATAGGGACTATAGGGACCAACAGATACAGCTATAGGGACTATAGGGACCACCAGATACAGCTATAGGGACTATAGGGACCACGAGATACAGCTATAGGGACCACCAGATACAGCTATAGGGACCACCAGATACAGCTATAGGGACTATAGGGACCACCAGATACAGCTATAGGGACCACCAGATACAGCTATAGGGACTATAGGGACCACCAGATACAGCTATAGGGACCACCAGATACAGCTATAGGGACCACCAGATACAGCTATAGGGACTATAGGGACCAACAGATACAGCTATAGGGACTATAGGGACCACCAGATACAGCTATAGGGACTATAGGGACCACGAGATACAGCTATAGGGACCACCAGATACAGCTATAGGGACCACCAGATACAGCTATAGGGACTATAGGGACCACCAGATACAGCTATAGGGACCACCAGATACAGCGATAGGGACTATAGGGACCACCAGATACAGCTATAGGGACCACCAGATACAGCTATAGGGACTATAGGGACCACCAGATACAGCTATAGGGACCACCAGATACAGCTATAGGGACTATAGGGACCACGAGATACAGCTATAGGGACCACCAGATACAGCTATAGGGACCACCAGATACAGCTATAGGGACTATAAGGACCACGAGATACAGCTATAGGGACCACGAGATACAGCTATAGGGACCACCAGATATAGCTATAGGGACTATAGGGCCCACCAGATACAGCTATAGGGACTATAGGGACCACCAGATACAGCTATAGGGACTATAGGGACCACCAGATACAGCTATAGGGACTATAGGGACCACCAGATACAGCTATAGGGACTATAAGGACCACCAGATACAGCTATAGGGACCACCAGATACAGCTATAGGGACTATAGGGACCACCAGATACAGCTATAGGGACTATAGGGACCACCAGATACAGCTATAGGGACTATAAGGACCACCAGATACAGCTATAGGGACTATAGGGACCACTAGATACAGCTATCGGGACTATAGGGACCACCAGATACAGCTATAGGGACTATAGGGACCACCAGATACAGCTATAGGGACTATAGGGACCACCAGATACAGCTATAGGGACTATAGGGACCACTAGATACAGCTATAGGGACTATAGGGACCACCAGATACAGCTATAGGGACTATAGGGACCACCAGATACAGCTATAGGGACCACTAGATACAGCTATAGGGACTATAGGGACCACCAGATACAGCTATAGGGACTATAGGGACCACCAGATAAAGCTATAGGGACTATAGGGACCACCAGATACAGCTATAGGGACTATAGGGACCACCAGATACAGCTATAGGGACTATAGGGACCACCAGATACAGCTATAGGGACCACCAGATACAGCTATAGGGACTATAGGGACCACCAGATACAGCTATAGGGACTATAGGGACCACCAGATAAAGCTATAGGGACTATAGGGACCACCAGATACAGCTATAGGGACCACCAGATACAGCTATAGGGACCACCAGATACAGCTATAGGGACTATAGGGACCACTAGATACAGCTATAGGGACCACCAGATACAGCTATAGGGACCACCAGATACAGCTATAGGGACTATAGGGACCACCAGATACAGCTATAGGGACCACCAGATACAGCTATAGGGACCACCAGATACAGCTATAGGGACTATAGGGACCACCAGATACAGCTATAGGGACCACCAGATACAGCTATAGGGACCACCAGATACATCTATAGGGACTATAGGGACCACCAGATACAGCTATAGGGACTATAGGGACCAACAGATACAGCTATAGGGACTATAGGGACCACCAGATACAGCTATAGGGACTATAGGGACCACAAGATACAGCTATAGGGACCACCAGATACAGCTATAGGGACCACCAGATACAGCTATAGGGACTATAGGGACCACCAGATACAGCTATAGGGACCACCAGATACAGCTATAGGGACTATAGGGACCACCAGATACAGCTATAGGGACCACCAGATACAGCTATAGGGACCACCAGATACAGCTATAGGGACTATAGGGACCACCAGATACAGCTATAGGGACTATAGGGACCACCAGATACAGCTATAGGGACTATAGGGACCACCAGATACAGCTATAGGGACCACCAGATACAGCTATAGGGACCACCAGATACAGCTATAGGGACTATAGGGACCACCAGATACAGCTATAGGGACCACCAGATACAGCTATAGGGACTATAGGGACCACCAGATACAGCTATAGGGACCACCAGATACAGCTATAGGGACCACCAGATACAGCTATAGGGACTATAGGGACCACCAGATACAGCTATAGGGACCACCAGATACAGCTATAGGGACTATAGGGTCCACCAGATACAGCTATAGGGACCACCAGATACAGCTATAGGGACCACCAGATACAGCTATAGGGACCACCAGATACAGCTATAGGGACTATAGGGTCCACCAGATACAGCTATAGGGACCACCAGATACAGCTATAGGGACCACCAGATACAGCTATAGGGACCACCAGATACAGCTATAGGGACTATAGGGACCACCAGATACAGCTATAGGGACCACCAGATACAGCTATAGGGACTATAGGGGCCACCAGATACAGCTATAGGGACTATAGGGACCACCAGATACAGCTATAGGGACCACCAGATACAGCTATAGGGACTATAGGGACCACCAGATACAGCTATAGGGACTATAGGGACCACCAGATACAGCTATAGGGACTATAGGGACCACCAGATACAGCTATAGGGACCACCAGATACAGCTATAGGGACCACCAGATACAGCTATAGGGACCACCAGATACAGCTATAGGGACTATAGGGACCACCAGATACAGCTATAGGGACCACCAGATACAGCTATAGGGACCACCAGATACAGCTATAGGGACCACCAGATACAGCTATAGGGACTATAGGGACCACCAGATACAGCTATAGGGACCACCAGATACAGCTATAGGGACTATAGGGACCACCAGATACAGCTATAGGGACTATAGGGACCACCAGATACAGCTATAGGGACCACCAGATACAGCTATAGGGACTATAGGGACCACCAGATACAGCTATAGGGACCACCAGATACAGCTATAGGGACTATAGGGACCACCAGATACAGCTATAGGGACTATAGGGACCACCAGATACAGCTATAGGGACTATAGGGTCCACCAGATACAGCTATAGGGACTATAGGGACTATAGGGACCACCAGATACAGCTATAGGGACTATAGGGACCACCAGATACAGCTATAGGGACCATAGGGACCACTAGATACAGCTATAGGGACTATAGGGACCACCAGATACAGCTATAGGGACTATAGGGGCCACCAGATACAGCTATAGGGACCACCAGATACAGCTATAGGGACTATAGGGACCACCAGATACAGCTATAGGGACTATAGGGCCACCAGATACAGCTATAGGGACTATAGGGACCACTAGATACAGCTATAGGGACCACCAGATACAGCTATAGGGACTATAGGGACCACCAGATACAGCTATAGGGACTATAGGGACCACCAGATACAGCTATAGGGACTATAGGGACCACCAGATACAGCTATAGGGACTATAGGGCCACTAGATACAGCTATAGGGACCACCAGATACAGCTATAGGGACTATAGGGCCACCAGATACAGCTATAGGGACCACCAGATACAGCTATAGGGACTATAGGGGCCACTAGATACAGCTATAGGGACCACCAGATACAGCTATAGGGACTATAGGGGCCACCAGATACAGCTATAGGGACCACCAGATACAGCTATAGGGACTATAGGGGCCACTAGATACAGCTATAGGGACCACCAGATACAGCTATAGGGACTATAGGGGCCACCAGATACAGCTATAGGGACCACCAGATACAGCTATAGGGACTATAGGGGCCACCAGATACAGCTATAGGGACTATAGGGACCACCAGATACAGCTATAGGGACTATAGGGGCCACCAGATACAGCTATAGGGACTATAGGGGCCACCAGATACAGCTATAGGGACTATAGGGCCACCAGATACAGCTATAGGGACTATAGGGGCCACCAGATACAGCTATAGGGACTATAGGGACCACCAGATACAGCTATAGGGACTATAGGGGCCACCAGATACAGCTATAGGGACTATAGGGACCACCAGATACAGCTATAGGGACTATAGGGGCCACCAGATACAGCTATAGGGACTATAGGGGCCACCAGATACAGCTATAGGGACTATAGGGACCACCAGATACAGCTATAGGGACTATAGGGGCCACCAGATACAGCTATAGGGACTATAGGGGCCACCAGATACAGCTATAGGGACTATAGGGGCCACCAGATACAGCTATAGGGACTATAGGGACCACCAGATACAGCTATAGGGACTATAGGGACCACCAGATACAGCTATAGGGACTATAGGGACCACCAGATACAGCTATAGGGACCACCAGATACAGCTATAGGGACCACAAGATACAGCTATAGGGACCACCAGATACAGCTATAGGGACTATAGGGACCACCAGATACAGCTATAGGGACTATAGGGACTACAGGGACCACCAGATACAGCTATAGGGACTATAGGGACTATAGGGACCACCAGATACAGCTATAGGGGCTATAGGGACCACCAGATACAGCTATAGGGACCACCAGATACAGCTATAGGGACTATAGGGACCACCAGATACAGCTATAGGGACTATAGGGACCACCACCAGATACAGCTATAGGGACTATAGGGACCACCAGATACAGCTATAGGGTCTATAGGGACCACCAGATACAGCTATAGGGACCACTAGTTACAGCTATAGGGACTATAGGGACTACAGGGACCACCAGATACAGCTATAGGGACTATAGGGACTATAGGGACCACCAGATACAGCTATAGGGACTATAGGGACCACCAGATACAGCTATAGGGGCTATAGGGACCACCAGATACAGCTATAGGGACCACCAGATACAGCTATAGGGACTATAGGGACCACCAGATACAGCTATAGGGACTATAGGGACCACCAGATACAGCTATAGGGGCTATAGGGACCACCAGATACAGCTATAGGGACTATAGGGACCACCAGATACAGCTATAGGGACTATAGGGACCACCAGATACAGCTATAGGGACTATAGGGAACACCATATACAGCTATAGGGACTATAGGGAACACCATATACAGCTATAGGGACTATAGGGACCACCAGATACAGCTATAGGGACTATAGGGACCACCAGATACAGCTATAGGGACTATAGGGACCACCAGATACAGCTATAGGGACTATAGGGACCACCAGATACAGCTATAGGGACCACTAGATACAGCTATAGGGACTATAGGGACCACCAGATACAGCTATAGGGACCACCAGATACAGCTATAGGGACTATAGGGACCACTAGATACAGCTATAGGGACCACCAGATACAGCTATAGGGACCACCAGATACAGCTATAGGGACTATAGGGACCACCAGATACAGCTATAGGGACCACCAGATACAGCTATAGGGACCACCAGATACAGCTATAGGGACTATAGGGACCACCAGATACAGCTATAGGGACCACCAGATACAGCTATAGGGACCACCAGATACAGCTATAGGGACTATAGGGACCACCAGATACAGCTATAGGGACCACCAGATACAGCTATAGGGACCACCAGATACAGCTATAGGGACTATAGGGACCAACAGATACAGCTATAGGGACTATAGGGACCACCAGATACAGCTATAGGGACTATAGGGACCACGAGATACAGCTATAGGGACCACCAGATACAGCTATAGGGACCACCAGATACAGCTATAGGGACTATAGGGACCACCAGATACAGCTATAGGGACCACCAGATACAGCGATAGGGACTATAGGGACCACCAGATACAGCTATAGGGACCACCAGATACAGCTATAGGGACTATAGGGACCACCAGATACAGCTATAGGGACCACCAGATACAGCTATAGGGACTATAGGGACCACGAGATACAGCTATAGGGACCACCAGATACAGCTATAGGGACCACCAGATACAGCTATAGGGACTATAAGGACCACGAGATACAGCTATAGGGACCACGAGATACAGCTATAGGGACCACCAGATATAGCTATAGGGACTATAGGGCCCACCAGATACAGCTATAGGGACTATAGGGACCACCAGATACAGCTATAGGGACTATAGGGACCACCAGATACAGCTATAGGGACTATAGGGACCACCAGATACAGCTATAGGGACTATAAGGACCACCAGATACAGCTATAGGGACCACCAGATACAGCTATAGGGACTATAGGGACCACCAGATACAGCTATAGGGACTATAGGGACCACCAGATACAGCTATAGGGACTATAAGGACCACCAGATACAGCTATAGGGACTATAGGGACCACTAGATACAGCTATCGGGACTATAGGGACCACCAGATACAGCTATAGGGACTATAGGGACCACCAGATACAGCTATAGGGACTATAGGGACCACCAGATACAGCTATAGGGACTATAGGGACCACTAGATACAGCTATAGGGACTATAGGGACCACCAGATACAGCTATAGGGACTATAGGGACCACCAGATACAGCTATAGGGACCACTAGATACAGCTATAGGGACTATAGGGACCACCAGATACAGCTATAGGGACTATAGGGACCACCAGATACAGCTATAGGGACTATAGGGACCACCAGATACAGCTATAGGGACTATAGGGACCACCAGATACAGCTATAGGGACTATAGGGACCACCAGATACAGCTATAGGGACTATAGGGACCACCAGATAAAGCTATAGGGACTATAGGGACCACCAGATACAGCTATAGGGACCACCAGATACAGCTATAGGGACCACCAGATACAGCTATAGGGACTATAGGGACCACTAGATACAGCTATAGGGACCACCAGATACAGCTATAGGGACCACCAGATACAGCTATAGGGACTATAGGGACCACCAGATACAGCTATAGGGACCACCAGATACAGCTATAGGGACCACCAGATACAGCTATAGGGACTATAGGGACCACCAGATACAGCTATAGGGACCACCAGATACAGCTATAGGGACCACCAGATACATCTATAGGGACTATAGGGACCACCAGATACAGCTATAGGGACTATAGGGACCAACAGATACAGCTATAGGGACTATAGGGACCACCAGATACAGCTATAGGGACTATAGGGACCACGAGATACAGCTATAGGGACCACCAGATACAGCTATAGGGACCACCAGATACAGCTATAGGGACTATAGGGACCACCAGATACAGCTATAGGGACCACCAGATACAGCTATAGGGACTATAGGGACCACCAGATACAGCTATAGGGACCACCAGATACAGCTATAGGGACCACCAGATACAGCTATAGGGACTATAGGGACCACCAGATACAGCTATAGGGACCACCAGATACAGCTATAGGGACTATAGGGACCACCAGATACAGCTATAGGGACTATAGGGACCACCAGATACAGCTATAGGGACCACCAGATACAGCTATAGGGACTATAGGGACCACCAGATACAGCTATAGGGACCACCAGATACAGCTATAGGGACTATAGGGACCACGAGATACAGCTATAGGGACCACCAGATACAGCTATAGGGACCACCAGATACAGCTATAGGGACTATAGGGACCACGAGATACAGCTATAGGGACCACCAGATACAGCTATAGGGACCACCAGATACAGCTATAGGGACTATAGGGACCACCAGATACAGCTATAGGGACCACCAGATACAGCTATAGGGACTATAGGGACCACCAGATACAGCTATAGGGACTATAGGGACCACCAGATACAGCTATAGGGACTATAGGGACCACCAGATACAGCTATAGGGACTATAGGGACCACCAGATACAGCTATAGGGACTATAGGGACCACCAGATACAGCTATAGGGACTATAGGGACCACCAGATACAGCTATAGGGACTATAGGGACCACCAGATACAGCTATAGGGACTATAGGGACCACCAGATACAGCTATAGGGACTATAGGGACCACCAGATACAGCTATAGGGACTATAGGGACCACCAGATACAGCTATAGGGACCACTAGATACAGCTATAGGGACTATAGGGACCACCAGATACAGCTATAGGGACTATAGGGACCACCAGATACAGCTATAGGGACTATAGGGACCACCAGATACAGCTATAGGGACCACCAGATACAGCTATAGGGACTATAGGGACCACCAGATACAGCTATAGGGACCACCAGATACAGCTATAGGGACCACCAGATACAGCTATAGGGACTATAGGGACCACCAGATACAGCTATAGGGACCACCAGATACAGCTATAGGGACCACCAGATACAGCTATAGGGACTATAGGGACCACCAGATACAGCTATAGGGACCACCAGATACAGCTATAGGGACCACCAGATACAGCTATAGGGACTATAGGGACCACCAGATACAGCTATAGGGACTATAGGGACCAACAGATACAGCTATAGGGACTATAGGGACCACCAGATACAGCTATAGGGACTATAGGGACCACCAGATACAGCTATAGGGACCACCAGATACAGCTATAGGGACCACCAGATACAGCTATAGGGACTATAGGGACCACCAGATACAGCTATAGGGACCACCAGATACAGCTATAGGGACTATAGGGACCACCAGATACAGCTATAGGGACCACCAGATACAGCTATAGGGACCACCAGATACAGCTATAGGGACTATAGGGACCACCAGATACAGCTATAGGGACCACCAGATACAGCTATAGGGACTATAGGGACCACCAGATACAGCTATAGGGACTATAGGGACCACCAGATACAGCTATAGGGACTATAGGGACCACCAGATACAGCTATAGGGACTATAGGGACCACTAGATACAGCTATAGGGACTATAGGGACCACCAGATACAGCTATAGGGACTATAGGGACCACCAGATACAGCTATAGGGACTATAGGGACCACCAGATACAGCTATAGGGACTATAGGGACCACTAGATACAGCTATAGGGACTATAGGGACCACCAGATACAGCTATAGGGACTATAGGGACCACCAGATACAGCTATAGGGACCACTAGATACAGCTATTGGGACTATAGGGACCACCAGATACAGCTATAGGGACTATAGGGACCACCAGATACAGCTATAGGGACCACCAGATACAGCTATAGGGACTATAGGGACCACCAGATACAGCTATAGGGACTATAGGGACCACCAGATACAGCTATAGGGACCACCAGATACAGCTATAGGGACTATAGGGACCACCAGATACAGCTATAGGGACTATAGGGACCACCAGATACAGCTATAGGGACTATAGGGACCACTAGATACAGCTATAGGGACTATAGGGACCACCAGATACAGCTATAGGGACTATAGGGACCACCAGATACAGCTATAGGGACTATAGGGACCACCAGATACAGCTATAGGGACTATAGGGACCACCAGATACAGCTATAGGGACTATAGGGACCACCAGATACAGCTATAGGGACCACCAGATACAGCTATAGGGACTATAGGGACCACCAGATACAGCTATAGGGACTATAGGGACCACCAGATACAGCTATAGGGACTATAGGGACCACCAGATACAGCTATAGGGACCACCAGATACAGCTATAGGGACTATAGGGACCACCAGATACAGCTATAGGGACTATAGGGACCACCAGATACAGCTATAGGGACCACCAGATACAGCTATAGGGACTATAGGGACCACCAGATACAGCTATAGGGACTATAGGGACCACCAGATACAGCTATAGGGACTATAGGGACCACCAGATACAGCTATAGGGACTATAGGGACCACCAGATACAGCTATAGGGACTATAGGGACCACCAGATACAGCTATAGGGACTATAGGGACCACCAGATACAGCTATAGGGACTATAGGGACCACCAGATACAGCTATAGGGACTATAGGGACCACCAGATACAGCTATAGGGACTATAGGGACCACCAGATACAGCTATAGGGACTATAGGGACCACGAGATACAGCTATAGGGACCACCAGATACAGCTATAGGGACCACCAGATACAGCTATAGGGACTATAGGGACCACCAGATACAGCTATAGGGACCACCAGATACAGCTATAGGGACTATAGGGACCACCAGATACAGCTATAGGGACTATAGGGACCACTAGATACAGCTATAGGGACTATAGGGACCACCAGATACAGCTATAGGGACTATAGGGACCACCAGATACAGCTATAGGGACCACTAGATACAGCTATAGGGACTATAGGGACCACCAGATACAGCTATAGGGACTATAGGGACCACCAGATACAGCTATAGGGACTATAGGGACCACTAGATACAGCTATAGGGACCACCAGATACAGCTATAGGGACTATAGGGACCACCAGATACAGCTATAGGGACTATAGGGACCACCAGATACAGCTATAGGGACCACCAGATACAGCTATAGGGACTATAGGGACCACCAGATACAGCTATAGGGACTATAGGGACCACCAGATACAGCTATAGGGACTATAGGGACCACCAGATACAGCTATAGGGACTATAGGGACCACCAGATACAGCTATAGGGACTATAGGGACCACGAGATACAGCTATAGGGACCACCAGATACAGCTATAGGGACCACCAGATACAGCTATAGGGACTATAGGGACCACCGAGATACAGCTATAGGGACCACCAGATACAGCTATAGGGACCACCAGATACAGCTATAGGGACTATAGGGACCACCAGATACAGCTATAGGGACTATAGGGACCACCAGATACAGCTATAGGGACTATAGGGACCACCAGATACAGCTATAGGGACCACCAGATACAGCTATAGGGACTATAGGGACCACCAGATACAGCTATAGGGACTATAGGGACCACCAGATACAGCTATAGGGACTATAGGGACCACTAGATACAGCTATAGGGACCACCAGATACAGCTATAGGGACTATAGGGACCACCAGATACAGCTATAGGGACTATAGGGACCACCAGATACAGCTATAGGGACCACCAGATACAGCTATAGGGACTATAGGGACCACCAGATACAGCTATAGGGACTATAGGGACCACCAGATACAGCTATAGGGACTATAGGGACCACCAGATACAGCTATAGGGACTATAGGGACCACCAGATACAGCTATAGGGACTATAGGGACCACCAGATACAGCTATAGGGACTATAGGGACCACCAGATACAGCTATAGGGACTATAGGGACCACGAGATACAGCTATAGGGACCACCAGATACAGCTATAGGGACCACCAGATACAGCTATAGGGACTATAGGGACCACGAGATACAGCTATAGGGACCACCAGATACAGCTATAGGGACCACCAGATACAGCTATAGGGACTATAGGGACCACCAGATACAGCTATAGGGACCACCAGATACAGCTATAGGGACTATAGGGACCACCAGATACAGCTATAGGGACTATAGGGACCACCAGATACAGCTATAGGGACTATAGGGACCACCAGATACAGCTATAGGGACTATAGGGACCACTAGATACAGCTATAGGGACTATAGGGACCACCAGATACAGCTATAGGGACTATAGGGACCACCAGATACAGCTATAGGGACTATAGGGACCACCAGATACAGCTATAGGGCCCACCAGATACAGCTATAGGCACCACTAGATACAGCTATAGGGACTATAGGGACCACCAGATACAGCTATAGGGACTATAGGGACCACCAGATACAGCTATAGGGACTATAGGGACCACCAGATACAGCTATAGGGCCACCAGATACAGCTATAGGGACCACCAGATACAGCTATAGGGACTATAGGGACCACCAGATACAGCTATAGGGACTATAGGGACCAACAGATACAGCTATAGGGACTATAGGGACCACAAGATACAGCTATAGGGACTATAGGGACCACGAGATACAGCTATAGGGACCACCAGATACAGCTATAGGGACCACCAGATACAGCTATAGGGACTATAGGGACCACCAGATACAGCTATAGGGACCACCAGATACAGCTATAGGGACTATAGGGACCACCAGATACAGCTATAGGGACCACCAGATACAGCTATAGGGACCACCAGATACAGCTATAGGGACTATAGGGACCACCAGATACAGCTATAGGGACCACCAGATACAGCTATAGGGACTATAGGGACCACCAGATACAGCTATAGGGACTATAGGGACCACCAGATACAGCTATAGGGACTATAGGGACCACCAGATACAGCTATAGGGACAACCAGATACAGCTATAGGGACCACCAGATACAGCTATAGGGACTATAGGGACCACCAGATACAGCTATAGGGACTATAGGGACCACCAGATACAGCTATAGGGACCACCAGATACAGCTATAGGGACCACCAGATACAGCTATAGGGACTATAGGGACCACGAGATACAGCTATAGGGACAGCCAGATACAGCTATAGGGACTATAGGGACCACCAGATACAGCTATAGGGACCACCTGATACAGCTATAGGGACTATAAGGACCACCAGATACAGCTATAGGGACTATAGGGACCACCAGATACAGCTATAGGGACTATAGGGACCACCAGATACAGCTATAGGGACTATAGGGACCACTAGATACAGCTATAGGGACTATAGGGACCACCAGATACAGCTATAGGGACTATAGGGACCACCAGATACAGCTATAGGGACTATAGGGACCACCAGATACAGCTATAGGGACTATAGGGACCACCAGATACAGCTATAGGGACTATAGGGACCACCAGATACAGCTATAGGGACTATAGGGACCACCAGATACAGCTATAGGGACCACCAGATACAGCTATAGGGACTATAGGGACCACCAGATACAGCTATAGGGACTATAGGGACCACCAGATACAGCTATAGGGACTATAGGGACCACTAGATACAGCTATAGGGACCACCAGATACAGCTATAGGGACTATAGGGACCACCAGATACAGCTATAGGGACTATAGGGACCACCAGATACAGCTATAGGGACCACCAGATACAGCTATAGGGACTATAGGGACCACCAGATACAGCTATAGGGACTATAGGGACCACCAGATACAGCTATAGGGACTATAGGGACCACCAGATACAGCTATAGGGACTATAGGGACCACCAGATACAGCTATAGGGACTATAGGGACCACCAGATACAGCTATAGGGACTATAGGGACCACCAGATACAGCTATAGGGACTATAGGGACCACCAGATACAGCTATAGGGACTATAGGGACCACCAGATACAGCTATAGGGACCACAGATACAGCTATAGGGACTATAGGGACCACCAGATACAGCTATAGGGACTATAGGGACCACCAGATACAGCTATAGGGACTATAGGGACCACCAGATACAGCTATAGGGACCACCAGATACAGCTATAGGGACTATAGGGACCACCAGATACAGCTATAGGGACTATAGGGACCACCAGATACAGCTATAGGGACCACCAGATACAGCTATAGGGACTATAGGGACCACCAGATACAGCTATAGGGACTATAGGGACCACCAGATACAGCTATAGGGACTATAGGGACCACCAGATACAGCTATAGGGACTATAGGGACCACCAGATACAGCTATAGGGACTATAGGGACCACCAGATACAGCTATAGGGACTATAGGGACCACCAGATACAGCTATAGGGACTATAGGGACCACCAGATACAGCTATAGGGACTATAGGGACCACCAGATACAGCTATAGGGACTATAGGGACCACCAGATACAGCTATAGGGACTATAGGGACCACGAGATACAGCTATAGGGACCACCAGATACAGCTATAGGGACCACCAGATACAGCTATAGGGACTATAGGGACCACGAGATACAGCTATAGGGACCACCAGATACAGCTATAGGGACCACCAGATACAGCTATAGGGACTATAGGGACCACTAGATACAGCTATAGGGACTATAGGGACCACCAGATACAGCTATAGGGACTATAGGGACCACCAGATACAGCTATAGGGACCACTAGATACAGCTATAGGGACTATAGGGACCACCAGATACAGCTATAGGGACTATAGGGACCACCAGATACAGCTATAGGGACTATAGGGACCACTAGATACAGCTATAGGGACCACCAGATACAGCTATAGGGACTATAGGGACCACCAGATACAGCTATAGGGACTATAGGGACCACCAGATACAGCTATAGGGACCACCAGATACAGCTATAGGGACTATAGGGACCACCAGATACAGCTATAGGGACTATAGGGACCACCAGATACAGCTATAGGGACTATAGGGACCACCAGATACAGCTATAGGGACTATAGGGACCACCAGATACAGCTATAGGGACTATAGGGACCACGAGATACAGCTATAGGGACCACCAGATACAGCTATAGGGACCACCAGATACAGCTATAGGGACTATAGGGACCACGAGATACAGCTATAGGGACCACCAGATACAGCTATAGGGACCACCAGATACAGCTATAGGGACTATAGGGACCACCAGATACAGCTATAGGGACCACCAGATACAGCTATAGGGACTATAGGGACCACCAGATACAGCTATAGGGACTATAGGGACCACCAGATACAGCTATAGGGACTATAGGGACCACCAGATACAGCTATAGGGACTATAGGGACCACTAGATACAGCTATAGGGACTATAGGGACCACCAGATACAGCTATAGGGACTATAGGGACCACCAGATACAGCTATAGGGACTATAGGGACCACCAGATACAGCTATAGGGACTATAGGGACCACCAGATACAGCTACAGGGACCACTAGATACAGCTATAGGGACCACCAGATACAGCTATGGGGACCACCAGATACAGCTATAGGGACTATAGGGACCACCAGATACAGCTATAGGGACCACCAGATACAGCTATAGGGACCACCAGATACAGCTATAGGGACTATAGGGACCACCAGATACAGCTATAGGGACCACCAGATACAGCTATAGGGACCACCAGATACAGCTATAGGGACTATAGGGACCACCAGATACAGCTATAGGGACCACCAGATACAGCTATAGGGACTATAGGGACCACCAGATACAGCTATAGGGACCACCAGATACAGCTATAGGGACTATAGGGACCAACAGATACAGCTATAGGGACTATAGGGACCACCAGATACAGCTATAGGGACTATAGGGACCACCAGATACAGCTATAGGGACCACCAGATACAGCTATAGGGACCACCAGATACAGCTATAGGGACTATAGGGACCACCAGATACAGCTATAGGGACCACCAGATACAGCTATAGGGACTATAGGGACCACCAGATACAGCTATAGGGACCACCAGATACAGCTATAGGGACTATAGGGACCACCAGATACAGCTATAGGGACCACCAGATACAGCTATAGGGACTATAGGGACCACCAGATACAGCTATAGGGACCACCAGATACAGCTATAGGGACCACCAGATACAGCTATAGGGACTATAGGGACCACCAGATACAGCTATAGGGACCACCAGATACAGCTATAGGGACCACCAGATACAGCTATAGGGACTATAGGGACCACCAGATACAGCTATAGGGACTATAGGGACCACCAGATACAGCTATAGGGACTATAGGGACCACCAGATACAGCTATAGGGACTATAGGGACCACCAGATACAGCTATAGGGACTATAGGGACCACGAGATACAGCTATAGGGACCACCAGATACAGCTATAGGGACCACCAGATACAGCTATAGGGACTATAGGGACCACGAGATACAGCTATAGGGACCACCAGATACAGCTATAGGGACCACCAGATACAGCTATAGGGACTATAGGGACCACCAGATACAGCTATAGGGACCACCAGATACAGCTATAGGGACTATAGGGACCACCAGATACAGCTATAGGGACTATAGGGACCACCAGATACAGCTATAGGGACTATAGGGACCACCAGATACAGCTATAGGGACTATAGGGACCACTAGATACAGCTATAGGGACTATAGGGACCACCAGATACAGCTATAGGGACTATAGGGACCACCAGATACAGCTATAGGGACTATAGGGACCACCAGATACAGCTATAGGGACTATAGGGACCACCAGATACAGCTATAGGGACCACCAGATACAGCTATAGGGACCACCAGATACAGCTATAGGGACTATAGGGACCACCAGATACAGCTATAGGGACCACCAGATACAGCTATAGGGACTATAGGGACCACCAGATACAGCTATAGGGACCACCAGATACAGCTATAGGGACTATAGGGACCACCAGATACAGCTATAGGGACTATAGGGACCACCAGATACAGCTATAGGGACTATAGGGACCACCAGATACAGCTATAGGGACTATAGGGACCACCAGATACAGCTATAGGGACTATAGGGACCACGAGATACAGCTATAGGGACCACCAGATACAGCTATAGGGACCACCAGATACAGCTATAGGGACTATAGGGACCACCAGATACAGCTATAGGGACCACCAGATACAGCTATAGGGACCACCAGATACAGCTATAGGGACTATAGGGACCACCAGATACAGCTATAGGGACCACCAGATACAGCTATAGGGACTATAGGGACCACCAGATACAGCTATAGGGACTATAGGGACCACCAGATACAGCTATAGGGACTATAGGGACCACCAGATACAGCTATAGGGACTATAGGGACCACCAGATACAGCTATAGGGACTATAGGGACCACCAGATACAGCTATAGGGACTATAGGGACCACCAGATACAGCTATAGGGACTATAGGGACCACCAGATACAGCTATAGGGACTATAGGGACCACGAGATACAGCTATAGGGACCACCAGATACAGCTATAGGGACCACCAGATACAGCTATAGGGACTATAGGGACCACCAGATACAGCTATAGGGACCACCAGATACAGCTATAGGGACTATAGGGACCACCAGATACAGCTATAGGGACCACCAGATACAGCTATAGGGACTATAGGGACCACCAGATACAGCTATAGGGACTATAGGGACCACCAGATACAGCTATAGGGACTATAGGGACCACCAGATACAGCTATAGGGACCACTAGATACAGCTATAGGGACTATAGGGACCACCAGATACAGCTATAGGGACTATAGGGACCACCAGATACAGCTATAGGGACTATAGGGACCACTAGATACAGCTATAGGGACCACCAGATACAGCTATAGGGACTATAGGGACCACCAGATACAGCTATAGGGACTATAGGGACCACCAGATACAGCTATAGGGACCACCAGATACAGCTATAGGGACTATAGGGACCACCAGATACAGCTATAGGGACTATAGGGACCACCAGATACAGCTATAGGGACTATAGGGACCACCAGATACAGCTATAGGGACTATAGGGACCACCAGATACAGCTATAGGGACTATAGGGACCACGAGATACAGCTATAGGGACCACCAGATACAGCTATAGGGACCACCAGATACAGCTATAGGGACTATAGGGACCACGAGATACAGCTATAGGGACCACCAGATACAGCTATAGGGACCACCAGATACAGCTATAGGGACTATAGGGACCACCAGATACAGCTATAGGGACCACCAGATACAGCTATAGGGACTATAGGGACCACCAGATACAGCTATAGGGACTATAGGGACCACCAGATACAGCTATAGGGACTATAGGGACCACCAGATACAGCTATAGGGACTATAGGGACCACTAGATACAGCTATAGGGACTATAGGGACCACCAGATACAGCTATAGGGACTATAGGGACCACCAGATACAGCTATAGGGACTATAGGGACCACCAGATACAGCTATAGGGACTATAGGGACCACCAGATACAGCTATAGGGACCACTAGATACAGCTATAGGGACCACCAGATACAGCTATAGGGACCACCAGATACAGCTATAGGGACTATAGGGACCACCAGATACAGCTATAGGGACCACCAGATACAGCTATAGGGACCACCAGATACAGCTATAGGGACTATAGGGACCACCAGATACAGCTATAGGGACCACCAGATACAGCTATAGGGACCACCAGATACAGCTATAGGGACTATAGGGACCACCAGATACAGCTATAGGGACCACCAGATACAGCTATAGGGACTATAGGGACCACCAGATACAGCTATAGGGACCACCAGATACAGCTATAGGGACTATAGGGACCACAGATACAGCTATAGGGACTATAGGGACCACCAGATACAGCTATAGGGACTATAGGGACCACGAGATACAGCTATAGGGACCACCAGATACAGCTATAGGGACCACCAGATACAGCTATAGGGACTATAGGGACCACCAGATACAGCTATAGGGACCACCAGATACAGCTATAGGGACTATAGGGACCACCAGATACAGCTATAGGGACCACCAGATACAGCTATAGGGACTATAGGGACCACCAGATACAGCTATAGGGACCACCAGATACAGCTATAGGGACTATAGGGACCACCAGATACAGCTATAGGGACCACCAGATACAGCTATAGGGACCACCAGATACAGCTATAGGGACTATAGGGACCACCAGATACAGCTATAGGGACCACCAGATACAGCTATAGGGACCACCAGATACAGCTATAGGGACTATAGGGACCACCAGATACAGCTATAGGGACTATAGGGACCACCAGATACAGCTATAGGGACTATAGGGACCACCAGATACAGCTATAGGGACTATAGGGACCACCAGATACAGCTATAGGGACTATAGGGACCACCAGATACAGCTATAGGGACCACCAGATACAGCTATAGGGACCACCAGATACAGCTATAGGGACTATAGGGACCACGAGATACAGCTATAGGGACCACCAGATACAGCTATAGGGACCACCAGATACAGCTATAGGGACTATAGGGACCACCAGATACAGCTATAGGGACCACCAGATACAGCTATAGGGACTATAGGGACCACCAGATACAGCTATAGGGACTATAGGGACCACCAGATACAGCTATAGGGACTATAGGGACCACCAGATACAGCTATAGGGACTATAGGGACCACCAGATACAGCTATAGGGACTATAGGGACCACCAGATACAGCTATAGGGACTATAGGGACCACCAGATACAGCTATAGGGACTATAGGGACCACCAGATACAGCTATAGGGACTATAGGGACCACGAGATACAGCTATAGGGACCACCAGATACAGCTATAGGGACCACCAGATACAGCTATAGGGACTATAGGGACCACCAGATACAGCTATAGGGACCACCAGATACAGCTATAGGGACTATAGGGACCACCAGATACAGCTATAGGGACCACCAGATACAGCTATAGGGACTATAGGGACCACCAGATACAGCTATAGGGACCACCAGATACAGCTATAGGGACCACCAGATACAGCTATAGGGACTATAGGGACCACCAGATACAGCTATAGGGACCACCAGATACAGCTATAGGGACCACCAGATACAGCTATAGGGACTATAGGGACCACCAGATACAGCTATAGGGACCACCAGATACAGCTATAGGGACTATAGGGACCACCAGATACAGCTATAGGGACTATAGGGACCACCAGATACAGCTATAGGGACTATAGGGACCACCAGATACAGCTATAGGGACTATAGGGACCACCAGATACAGCTATAGGGACTATAGGGACCACCAGATACAGCTATAGGGACTATAGGGACCACCAGATACAGCTATAGGGACTATAGGGACCACCAGATACAGCTATAGGGACCACCAGATACAGCTATAGGGACTATAGGGACCACCAGATACAGCTATAGGGACTATAGGGACCACCAGATACAGCTATAGGGACCACCAGATACAGCTATAGGGACTATAGGGACCACCAGATACAGCTATAGGGACTATAGGGACCACCAGATACAGCTATAGGGACTATAGGGACCACCAGATACAGCTATAGGGACTATAGGGACCACCAGATACAGCTATAGGGACTATAGGGACCACCAGATACAGCTATAGGGACCACCAGATACAGCTATAGGGACCACCAGATACAGCTATAGGGACTATAGGGACCACCAGATACAGCTATAGGGACCACCAGATACAGCTATAGGGACTATAGGGACCACCAGATACAGCTATAGGGACCACCAGATACAGCTATAGGGACTATAGGGACCACCAGATACAGCTATAGGGACTATAGGGACCACCAGATACAGCTATAGGGACTATAGGGACCACCAGATACAGCTATAGGGACCACCAGATACAGCTATAGGGACCACCAGATACAGCTATAGGGACCACCAGATACAGCTATAGGGACTATAGGGACCACCAGATACAGCTATAGGGACCACCAGATACAGCTATAGGGACTATAGGGACCACCAGATACAGCTATAGGGACCACCAGATACAGCTATAGGGACTATAGGGACCACCAGATACAGCTATAGGGACCACCAGATACAGCTATAGGGACCACCAGATACAGCTATAGGGACTATAGGGACCACCAGATACAGCTATAGGGACCACCAGATACAGCTATAGGGACCACCAGATACAGCTATAGGGACTATAGGGACCACCAGATACAGCTATAGGGACCACCAGATACAGCTATAGGGACTATAGGGACCACCAGATACAGCTATAGGGACTATAGGGACCACCAGATACAGCTATAGGGACTATAGGGACCACCAGATACAGCTATAGGGACCACCAGATACAGCTATAGGGACTATAGGGACCACCAGATACAGCTATAGGGACTATAGGGACCACCAGATACAGCTATAGGGACCACCAGATACAGCTATAGGGACTATAGGGACCACCAGATACAGCTATAGGGACTATAGGGACCACCAGATACAGCTATAGGGACTATAGGGACCACCAGATACAGCTATAGGGACTATAGGGACCACCAGATACAGCTATAGGGACTATAGGGACCACCAGATACAGCTATAGGGACCACCAGATACAGCTATAGGGACCACCAGATACAGCTATAGGGACTATAGGGACCACCAGATACAGCTATAGGGACCACCAGATACAGCTATAGGGACCACCAGATACAGCTATAGGGACTATAGGGACCACCAGATACAGCTATAGGGACCACCAGATACAGCTATAGGGACTATAGGGACCACCAGATACAGCTATAGGGACTATAGGGACCACCAGATACAGCTATAGGGACTATAGGGACCACCAGATACAGCTATAGGGACTATAGGGACCACCAGATACAGCTATAGGGACTATAGGGACCACCAGATACAGCTATAGGGACTATAGGGACCACCAGATACAGCTATAGGGACTATAGGGACCACCAGATACAGCTATAGGGACTATAGGGACCACCAGATACAGCTATAGGGACCACTAGATACAGCTATAGGGACCACCAGATACAGCTATGGGGACCACCAGATACAGCTATAGGGACTATAGGGACCACCAGATACAGCTATAGGGACCACCAGATACAGCTATAGGGACCACCAGATACAGCTATAGGGACTATAGGGACCACCAGATACAGCTATAGGGACCACCAGATACAGCTATAGGGACCACCAGATACAGCTATAGGGACTATAGGGACCACCAGATACAGCTATAGGGACCACCAGATACAGCTATAGGGACTATAGGGACCACCAGATACAGCTATAGGGACTATAGGGACCACCAGATACAGCTATAGGGACTATAGGGACCACGAGATACAGCTATAGGGACCACCAGATACAGCTATAGGGACCACCAGATACAGCTATAGGGACTATAGGGACCACCAGATACAGCTATAGGGACCACCAGATACAGCTATAGGGACTATAGGGACCACCAGATACAGCTATAGGGACCACCAGATACAGCTATAGGGACTATAGGGACCACCAGATACAGCTATAGGGACCACCAGATACAGCTATAGGGACTATAGGGACCACCAGATACAGCTATAGGGACCACCAGATACAGCTATAGGGACCACCAGATACAGCTATAGGGACTATAGGGACCACCAGATACAGCTATAGGGACCACCAGATACAGCTATAGGGACCACCAGATACAGCTATAGGGACTATAGGGACCACCAGATACAGCTATAGGGACTATAGGGACCACCAGATACAGCTATAGGGACTATAGGGACCACCAGATACAGCTATAGGGACTATAGGGACCACCAGATACAGCTATAGGGACTATAGGGACCACCAGATACAGCTATAGGGACCACCAGATACAGCTATAGGGACCACCAGATACAGCTATAGGGACTATAGGGACCACAGATACAGCTATAGGGACCACCAGATACAGCTATAGGGACCACCAGATACAGCTATAGGGACTATAGGGACCACCAGATACAGCTATAGGGACCACCAGATACAGCTATAGGGACTATAGGGACCACCAGATACAGCTATAGGGACTATAGGGACCACCAGATACAGCTATAGGGACTATAGGGACCACCAGATACAGCTATAGGGACTATAGGGACCACCAGATACAGCTATAGGGACTATAGGGACCACCAGATACAGCTATAGGGACTATAGGGACCACCAGATACAGCTATAGGGACTATAGGGACCACCAGATACAGCTATAGGGACTATAGGGACCACGAGATACAGCTATAGGGACCACCAGATACAGCTATAGGGACCACCAGATACAGCTATAGGGACTATAGGGACCACCAGATACAGCTATAGGGACCACCAGATACAGCTATAGGGACTATAGGGACCACCAGATACAGCTATAGGGACCACCAGATACAGCTATAGGGACTATAGGGACCACCAGATACAGCTATAGGGACCACCAGATACAGCTATAGGGACTATAGGGACCACCAGATACAGCTATAGGGACCACCAGATACAGCTATAGGGACCACCAGATACAGCTATAGGGACTATAGGGACCACCAGATACAGCTATAGGGACCACCAGATACAGCTATAGGGACCACCAGATACAGCTATAGGGACTATAGGGACCACCAGATACAGCTATAGGGACCACCAGATACAGCTATAGGGACTATAGGGACCACCAGATACAGCTATAGGGACTATAGGACCACCAGATACAGCTATAGGGACTATAGGGACCACCAGATACAGCTATAGGGACTATAGGGACCACCAGATACAGCTATAGGGACTATAGGGACCACCAGATACAGCTATAGGGACTATAGGGACCACCAGATACAGCTATAGGGACTATAGGGACCACTAGATACAGCTATAGGGACCACCAGATACAGCTATAGGGACTATAGGGACCACCAGATACAGCTATAGGGACTATAGGGACCACCAGATACAGCTATAGGGACCACCAGATACAGCTATAGGGACTATAGGGACCACCAGATACAGCTATAGGGACTATAGGGACCACCAGATACAGCTATAGGGACTATAGGGACCACCAGATACAGCTATAGGGACCACCAGATACAGCTATAGGGACCACCAGATACAGCTATAGGGACTATAGGGACCACCAGATACAGCTATAGGGACCACCAGATACAGCTATAGGGACTATAGGGACCACCAGATACAGCTATAGGGACCACCAGATACAGCTATAGGGACTATAGGGACCAACAGATACAGCTATAGGGACTATAGGGACCACCAGATACAGCTATAGGGACTATAGGGACCACCAGATACAGCTATAGGGACCACCAGATACAGCTATAGGGACCACCAGATACAGCTATAGGGACTATAGGGACCACCAGATACAGCTATAGGGACCACCAGATACAGCTATAGGGACTATAGGGACCACCAGATACAGCTATAGGGACCACCAGATACAGCTATAGGGACTATAGGGACCACCAGATACAGCTATAGGGACCACCAGATACAGCTATAGGGACTATAGGGACCACCAGATACAGCTATAGGGACTATAGGGACCACCAGATACAGCTATAGGGACCACCAGATACAGCTATAGGGACCACCAGATACAGCTATAGGGACTATAGGGACCACCAGATACAGCTATAGGGACTATAGGACCACCAGATACAGCTATAGGGACCACTAGATACAGCTATAGGGACCACCAGATACAGCTATAGGGACTATAGGGACCACCAGATACAGCTATAGGGACCACCAGATACAGCTATAGGGACCACCAGATACAGCTATAGGGACTATAGGGACCACCAGATACAGCTATAGGGACCACCAGATACAGCTATAGGGACTATAGGGACCACCAGATACAGCTATAGGGACTATAAGGACCACCAGATACAGCTATAGGGACTATAGGGACCACCAGATACAGCTATAGGGACAACCAGATACAGCTATAGGGACCACCAGATACAGCTATAGGGACTATAGGGACCACCAGATACAGCTATAGGGACCACCAGATACAGCTATAGGGACCACCAGATACAGCTATAGGGACTATAGGGACCACCAGATACAGCTATAGGGACTATAGGGACCACCAGATACAGCTATAGGGACTATAGGGACCACCAGATACAGCTATAGGGACTATAGGGACCACCAGATACAGCTATAGGGACTATAGGGACCACCAGATACAGCTATAGGGACTATAGGGACCACCAGATACAGCTATAGGGACTATAGGGACCACCAGATACAGCTATAGGGACTATAGGGACCACCAGATACAGCTATAGGGACTATAGGGACCACCAGATACAGCTATAGGGACTATAGGGACCACCAGATACAGCTATAGGGACCACTAGATACAGCTATAGGGACTATAGGGACCACCAGATACAGCTATAGGGACTATAGGGACCACCAGATACAGCTATAGGGACCACCAGATACAGCTATAGGGACTATAGGGACCACCAGATACAGCTATAGGGACTATAGGGACCACCAGATACAGCTATAGGGACCACCAGATACAGCTATAGGGACTATAGGGACCACCAGATACAGCTATAGGGACTATAGGGACCACCAGATACAGCTATAGGGACTATAGGGACCACCAGATACAGCTATAGGGACTATAGGGACCACCAGATACAGCTATAGGGACTATAGGGACCACCAGATACAGCTATAGGGACTATAGGGACCACCAGATACAGCTATAGGGACCACTAGATACAGCTATAGGGACTATAGGGACCACCAGATACAGCTATAGGGACTATAGGGACCACCAGATACAGCTATAGGGACTATAGGGACCACTAGATACAGCTATAGGGACCACCAGATACAGCTATAGGGACTATAGGGACCACCAGATACAGCTATAGGGACTATAGGGACCACCAGATACAGCTATAGGGACCACCAGATACAGCTATAGGGACTATAGGGACCACCAGATACAGCTATAGGGACTATAGGGACCACCAGATACAGCTATAGGGACTATAGGGACCACTAGATACAGCTATAGGGACTATAGGGACCACCAGATACAGCTATAGGGACTATAGGGACCACCAGATACAGCTATAGGGACTATAGGGACCACCAGATACAGCTATAGGGACTATAGGGACCACCAGATACAGCTATAGGGACTATAGGGACCACCAGATACAGCTATAGGGACTATAGGGACCACCAGATACAGCTATAGGGACTATAGGGACCACCAGATACAGCTATAGGGACTATAGAGACCACTAGATACAGCTATAGGGACTATAGGGACCACCAGATACAGCTATAGGGACTATAGGGACCACCAGATACAGCTATAGGGACTATAGGGACCACCAGATACAGCTATAGGGACTATAGGGACCACCAGATACAGCTATAGGGACTATAGGGACCACCAGATACAGCTATAGGGACCACCAGATACAGCTATAGGGACCACCAGATACAGCTATAGGGACTATAGGGACCACCAGATACAGCTATAGGGACTATAGGGACCACCAGATACAGCTATAGGGACTATAGGGACCACTAGATACAGCTATAGGGACTATAGGGACCACCAGATACAGCTATAGGGACTATAGGGACCACCAGATACAGCTATAGGGACTATAGGGACCACCAGATACAGCTATAGGGACTATAGGGACCACCAGATACAGCTATAGGGACTATAGGGACCACTAGATACAGCTATAGGGACCACCAGATACAGCTATAGGGACTATAGGGACCACTAGATACAGCTATAGGGACTATAGGGACCACCAGATACAGCTATAGGGACTATAGGGACCACCAGATACAGCTATAGGGACTATAGGGACCACTAGATACAGCTATAGGGACCACCAGATACAGCTATAGGGACTATAGGGACCACCAGATACAGCTATAGGGACTATAGGGACCACCAGATACAGCTATAGGGACTATAGGGACCACCAGATACAGCTATAGGGACTATAGGGACCACCAGATACAGCTATAGGGACTATAGGGACCACCAGATACAGCTATAGGGACTATAGGGACCACCAGATACAGCTATAGGGACTATAGGGACCACTAGATACAGCTATAGGGACTATAGGGACCACTAGATACAGCTATAGGGACCACCAGATACAGCTATAGGGACTATAGGGACCACCAGATACAGCTATAGGGACTATAGGGACCACCAGATACAGCTATAGGGACTATAGGGACCACCAGATACAGCTATAGGGACCACCAGATACAGCTATAGGGACTATAGGGACCCAGATACAGCTATAGGGACTATAGGGACCACTAGATACAGCTATAGGGACTATAGGGACCACTAGATACAGCTATAGGGACTATAGAGACCACTAGATACAGCTATAGGGACCACCAGATACAGCTATAGGGACTATAGGGACCACCAGATACAGCTATAGGGACTATAGGGACCACCAGATACAGCTATAGGGACCACCAGATACAGCTATAGGGACTATAGGGTCCACCAGATACAGCTATAGGGGCCACCAGATACGACTATAGGGACTATAGGGACCACCAGATACAGCTATAGGGACTATAGGGACCACCAGATACAGCTATAGGGACAATAGGGACCACCAGATACAGCTATAGGGACTATAGGGACCACCAGATACAGCTATAGGGATATAGGGACCACCAGATAAAGCTATAGGGACCAGCAGATACAGCTATAGGGACTATAGGGACCACCAGATAAAGCTATAGGGACCAGCAGATACAGCTATAGGGACTATAGGGCCCACCAGATAAAGCTATAGGGACCACCAGATACAGCTATAGGGACCTATAGGGACCACCAGATACAGCTATAGGGACTATAGGGACCACCAGATACAGCTATAGGGACCACCAGATACAGCTATAGGGACTATAGGGACCACCAGATACAGCTATAGGGACTATAGGGACCACCAGATACAGCTATAGGGACTATAGGGACCACCAGATAAAGCTATAGGGACCACCAGATACGGCTATAGGGACTATAGGGACCACCGGATACAGCTATAGGGACTATAGGGACCACCTGATACAGCTATAGGGACTATAGGGACCACCAGATACAGCTATAGGGACTATAAGGACCAACAGATACAGCTATAGGGACCACCAGATACAGCTATAGGGACTATAGGGTCCACCAGATACAGCTATAGGGACCACCAGATACAGCTATAGGGACAGTCAGATACAGCTATAGGGACTATAGGGACCACAAGATACAGCTATAGGGACTATAGGACCACCAGATACAGCTATAGGGGCCACCAGATACAGCTATAGGGACTATAGGGACCACCAGATACAGCTATAGGGACTATAGGGACCACCAGATACAGCTATAGGGACCACCAGATACAGCTATAGGGACCACCAGATACAGCTATAGGGACCACCAGATACAGTTATAGGGACCACCAGATACAGCTATGGGGGCCACCAGATACAGCTATAGGGACCACCAGATACAGCTATAGGGACCACCAGATACAGCTATAGGGACCACCAGATACAGCTATAGGGACCACCGATACAGCTATAGGGACCACCAGATACAGCGATAGGGGCCACCAGACACAGCTATGGGGGCTATAGGGACCACCAGATACAGCTATAGGGACTATAGGGACCACCAGATACAGCTATAGGGACCAACAGATACAGCTATAGGGACTATAGGGACCACCAGATACAGCTATAGGGACTATAGGGACCACTAGATACAGCTATAGGGACCACCAGATACAGCTATAGGGACTATAGGGACCACCAGATACAGCTAAAGGGACTATAGGGACCACTAGATACAGCTATAGGGACTATAGGGATCACTAGATACAGCTATAGGGACCACCAGATACAGCTATAGGGACTATAGGGACCACCAGATACAGCTATAGGGACTATAGGGACCACCAGATACAGCTATAGGGACTATAGGGACCACCAGATACAGCTATAGGGACTATAGGGACCACCAGATACAGCTATAGGGACTATAGGGACCACCAGATACAGCTATAGGGACTATAGGGACCACCAGATACAGCTATAGGGACTATAGGGACCACCAGATACAGCTATAGGGACTATAGGGACCACCAGATACAGCTATAGGGACTATAGGGACCACCAGATACAGCTATAGGGACTATAGGGACCACCAGATACAGCTATAGGGACCACTAGATACAGCTATAGGGGCCACCAGATACAGCTATAGGGACTATAGGGACCACCAGATACAGCTATAGGGACTATAGGGACCACCAGATACAGCTATAGGCACTATAGGGACCACTAGATACAGCTATAGGGACTATAGGGACCACCAGATACAGCTATAGGGACTATAGGGACCACTAGATACAGCTATAGGGACTATAGGGACCACTAGATACAGCTATAGGGACTATAGGGACCACTAGATACAGCTATAGGGACTATAGGGACCACTAGATACAGCTATAGGGACTATAGGGACCACTAGATACAGCTATAGGGACACCGATACAGCTATAGGGACTATAGGGACACCAGATACAGCTATAGGGACTATAGGGACACCAGATACAGGCTATGGGACTATATGGGACACACTAAGATATACAGCTATAGGGACCACCAGATACAGCTATAGGGACTATAGGGACCACTAGATACAGCTATAGGACTATAGGGACCACCAGATACAGCTATAGGGACTATAGGGACCACCAGATACAGCTATAGGGACTATAGGGACACCACTAGATACAGCTATAGGGACTATAGAGACCCACTAGATGCAGAGCTATAGGGACCACAGATACAGCTATAGGGACTATAGGGGACCACCAGATACAGCTATAGGGGACTATAGGACCACCAGATACAGCTATAGGGACTATAGGGACCACCATACAGATAGGGACTATAGGGGACCACCAGATATAGCTATAGGGACTATAGGGTCACCAGATAACAGCTATAGGGACCACCAGATACAGCTATAGGGACTATAGGGACCACCAGATACAGCTATAGGGACTATAGGGACCACCAGATACAGCTATAGGGACTATAGGGACCACCCAGAATTAAAGCTATAGGAACAGATACAGCTATAGGGACTATAGGGACCACCCAGATACAGCTATAGGGACTATAGGGACCACCAGATACAGCTATAGGGACCACAGATACAGCTATAGGGCTATAGGGACCACCAGATACACTATAGGGACTATGGGACCACCAGATACAGCTATAGGGACCACCAGATACGGCTATAGGACTATAGGGACCACCAGATACAGCTATAGGGACTAGGGACCCAGATACAGTATAGGGACTATGGACCACAGATACAGCTATAGGGACTATAGGGACCACCAGATACAGCTATAGGATATAGGGGACCATAGATACAGCTATAGGGACTATAGGGACCACAGATACAGTATAGATATAGGGACCACCAGATACAGCTATAGGGACTCTAGGGACCACCAGATACAGATATAGGGACTATAGGGACCACCAGATACAGCTATAGGGACTATAGGGACCACCAGATACAGCTATAGGGACCACCAGATTATAGACCCCTAGATACAGCTATGGATATAGGGACCACTACAGATATAGATTCCAGACGATACAGCTATATAGGGACTATAGGGACCACCAGATACAGCTATAGGGACTATAGGGACCACCAGATACAGCTATAGGGACTATAGGACACCATATACAGCTATAGGGACCACTAGATACAGCTATGGGGACTATAGGGACCACCAGATACAGCTATAGGGACTATAGGGACCACCAATACAGCTATAGGGACTATAGGGACCACCAGATACAGCTATAGGGGACTATAGGGACCACTAGATACAGCTATAGGGACTATAGGGACCACCAGATACAGCTATAGGGACCACCAGATACAGCTATAGGGACTAAGGGACCACCGGATACAGCTATAGGGACAATAGGGACCACCAGATACAGCTATAGGGACTATAGGGACCACAGATACATCTATAGGGACCAACCAGGATCAGCAGCTATAGGGATATCAGGGACACAGATACAGCTATAGGGACTATAGGGACCACCAGATACAGCTATAGGGACTATAAGGCCCAACAGATACAGATATAGGGACCCCAGATACAGCTATAGGGGACTATAGGGTCCACAGATACAGCTATAGGGACAGTCAGATTCAGCTATAGGGACTACAGGGACCACAAGATACAGCTATAGGGACTATAGGGACCACAGATACAGCTATAGGGCCACCAGATACAGCAATAGGGACTATAGGGACCACCAGATACAGCTTTAGGGACTATAGAGACCCACACCAGATACAGCTATAGGGACCACCAGAACAGCTATAGGGACCACCGATACAGTTATAGGGACCACCAGATACAGCTATGGGGCCACCAGATACAGCTATAGGGAACATATACAGATACAGCTATAGGGACCACCAGATACAGCTATAGGGACCACCAGATACAGCTATAGGGACCACCAGATACAGCTATAGGGACAACCAGATACAGCGATAGGGGCCACCAAACACAGCTATGGGGGCTATATAGGGACCACCAGATACAGCTATAGGGACTATAGGACACCAGATACAGCTATAGGGACCAACAGATAAGCTATAGGGACTATAGGGACCACCAGATACAGCTATAGGGACTATAGGGACCACTAGATACAGTATAGGGACCACCAGATACAGCTATAGGGACTATAGGGACCACCATATACAGCTATAGGGACTATAGGGACCACCAGATACAGCTATAGGGGACTATAGGGACCACTAGATACAGCTATAGGGACTATA